>NC_064867.1:4118764-4418764 GCF_024139225.1 Suncus etruscus
GGGAACTTTCAAGATCTGGTACTAGAATTTTCATCATCTGAGAGTGACCAGTGCCATGCCTGTGGAATGGTACCAATCTGCTAACAATTGAAAAACCACTAGTCCAGGATCTATGCTGCACTAGACCCAAGGAACAAATCATTACAACAAGGCAGAAAAGAATTATACTGCTGTTTAGTAAGAAAACTATGTCCTATGACAAGTTGAAGAGTAATTGTAGAAAAAAAATTTCCAGCAAGTTTAAATTTAGAATGATCATAACCTATTCTAATATTACCAGGCATAAAAATATAGTAAAATATATCTCATAGGGAGGAGAAAATTCGAAAAATCAAAAGTGATCTATGACTCACATGATTGTCAGATATATACACCATTTCCTTTGTGGTAAAAGTTATAATCACTATATTTGATACTAAAGTTTGTGTTATAGGAGTTGAAGGTATAAAACAGAAGTTTGCATACATGCATATCATGAGTCTGACTCAAGTTCAATTCCTGTACCCCATGATCTCCTGCATATGACAAGGTGCAGCTATGGAGGTCCCTGAGAAGCACCAAGATGATGCTGAAAATCCCTGGAACTATAGACTGAACAAAACAACAGAGACATTTACAACAACATGATAGAAACATAGGTCTTCCAGAGGAGCATGTTCTGACTCAAGTGTTAAGATTGTATGTGTGTTATATGTGAGGCCCTGAGTTCAATTTCTCATAGTGCTTTGAATCACAATAACTGTGGCAAAATTTTTAAACTCTTGGCTTTGATTTTTAATTCTAAAAACAGTTAATAAAGAAATATTGCCAATTTAACTCAAATATTCCAGAAAATAAAACAGAAAAAAAAATTCCCAACATAGCAAAGCCAGCATTATTCTGCTTTTAAAACAAGGCACAGACATTACAATAAAACAAAAATACCAACTTTTATTTCTAAACATTACAAATAATTTTAAGCAAATAATAAAAGTTAAAGCACTGATTTGATTGATTAATTATAATTGAAGGATATATTAAAATTTAAATTGTATATCCCTACACATATTCACATATGACAAAGGCTAGAAATTTTGAAATTGGAAAATATTTACAATAATGTCTAATAACCTGGAATTATCAGACACTTAGAATAATAACTATGAAAACTATTAAAGATAGTAACTGATTAAGTGCATAGCTAAAATAAAACCTATAAACTTTAGTTTTACTACTCAGTTTACCAGGAACAAAAATGTTCAATATTAAAAATACCCAAAATTATGTATTTATAAATATTACTCCTCTTAGTATTTAATAATAGAAGCTACCATATGTGATAGCTTTGTTAATTGTTAACAATTATGACATATTTACAAAATGGAAAATTATACAGATATGAAATGGAGTAGCTATGGCATAGGCAATAATATTTCTAACTCTGTTTTTTTCGGTGTTTAGACCACACCCAACAGGGCTCAGGAGTTACTCCCACCTCTGAACTCAGAAATCACTCCTGGTAGGTTCAGGGGACCACATGGGATGCTGGGGGATTGAACCTGGGTTGGTTGCATGCAAGGCAACATTTGCCCTGCTGTGCTATCAGTTCAGCCCAATATTCAGAGCTCTTACACATTTTGTATAAGCAGATAACTTTAATATTCATGTCATGGTTTAATATCAAGCAACTGTGAATACAGAAAATACTAATATTGACTTTGCTCTATGAAATCAGAAAAGTATTATACTTGGTGGATACAAGGTTATTACTATATAGATTAAAGCACAAAAGGGTTCCTAGATATGGGCAAATATTATATTACTAATTTAAGTCCAACTCCATAGGTTTTTTTTATTCTGAGAATATTTTATGAGTTATACACTTAGAAAACACATTTCTTGGGGCTGGAGTGGTGGCACAGAGCAGTAAGGTATCTGGTTGCTGGAGCTAGCCTAAGATGGACCATGGTTGAATCTCCTGGCATCCCATTTGATTCCCTAAGTCGGGAGAGATTCTGAGCACATAGCCAGGAGTAACCCCTGAGCATCACTGGGTGTGACCCAAAAAACAAGCAAAAACCCCCCACACATTTCTATATATTTATAAATAAAAATAAAATAAATAAAATAAAAAGATTTTTTAAAATTTAAAATTGCAAGTGGTCTCTTCAGTTTCTATTTATCTCTATTGAATTATGACTATACTTTAATGTTTCTATGTATAAGGTACAATGCTTTGTGCAAAAGATAAGCAGAACCTTTTGTTGTATAAAGGCAATATTTCCCCTCCATAGTCTCTGTAACTAGATAATCTCTCACTCCATGAGTAGCCTCAGGAAATCCCATAACTTTAATGTATTTTTTTTCCTTCTTGGAGCTTTATAAATAGTTTATTTTCTTACTTTGGCCCTGCAACAGCTTGCTGACACACAGCTGTGTTAAATGAAAGAGAACATGTCTTATCTGCTCTGTAAACACAGACAAAACCAACACAGCTGATGTCCAAACGGTACACAGTATGGTGAGCAAGAAATTTGAATCTAAAAATATAAAGTGACAAAATGGCACACAGACATAAAATTCTCCCTATCACTGGTTGAATACACAAAAGGAAATAATTTTGTTTCTGGGGAAAAACAAAGAGAATACAAATTTCAGATAACTTATTTTGGAGTCAAGCTGGGAGTTTGACAAAGAGATATTTTATATATATATATCTTTATTAAACATCTTGATTACAAATATGATTGTTGGGGTTCAGTAATGTAAAGAACACCTCCCTTTACCAGTGCAACAAATTCTGGTCCTTTGCTGATTCCATAAAGTCCAGAGGCCTTTCCCCAGGGAAACTGGGGCACTCACATTCATGTAGCTGCCACCACATGCCAAATCACCTTAATCTTCTACTCAATACAGAGCAAACTAAAGTCATGTAAAGATGATAAAACTTGGTATATATTATGATATGGCTAAACAACTAAAAACGATTATTGAAAAACATCATGATTTGCTCTTGAGCACTAAGAGCTTCAAAGGAACTGGTAGATTCATGGAATTACAGTGACAATATTCAACAAGTTTTGAAGCAGTTTAAATATAACATTCTAATCCTCACAGGAGATATTATTCTGTAACTGTTTCCCTCCTGACTGATTTTATTCAGCATGATAATTAACATTATTACAAATCTTGGTGCCTCAGTAAAATTGGGAAGGGGGCCAGAGAGATTATACAGTGGATAGGGCATTTGCCATGCACATTCTGACCGAGGTTCAATCCCCAATCCCCATATTTTCCTCTAAACCCCTTCAGGAGTGATCCCAGGATGAAGAGTTATGAGGAAACCCACAGTACCAGTTGGTATAGTCCAAAAGTAAACAAAAATTGGGGTAAATATAACACTAAATGTGTTGTCATTTCATTTGGGCATGACTATTATTTTCTTAGTAGCAGAACATTAAAATGTTAATAAAATAATGAAGAAAATGTTCCTTTCTAGTGGATTGTTTGTATGTCCTAAGTATTTAATCCTTTTTAAATAATTCATAGGAAATATAGGTTTAATCTTATGGTTTCCCCATATTTTGCTATAGTTTTCACAAGGTGGTAAAGTCTGCATGACCATACATTTATATTTAATGAAACATTATTCAGTTCACAATGCACATTTATAAATGTGATAGGAAGTTGGGAAAAAATGAATGGTGGTGAAGTCTACAAGAAGCTATTCTAATTTCACAACTGATTGAACTTTGGTTCTTGGTAATGCATTTAATAAATGTCCTTTGAAAATTCAATGAAAGATAAATTTTTTTTTTGATTTTTAGACCACACCCGTGACACTCAGAGGTTACTCCTGGCTATGCTCTCAGATATTGCTTCTGCCTTGGGGGACTATATGGGATGCTGGGAGATCGAAGCAAGGTCTATCATGGATAAGCCACATGCAAGGCAAATGCCCTACTGCTATGCCATTGCTCTGGCCCCAAAAGATAGATTTTTTTCAGTGAAGAATATATATGTATGTATTATGTGTACACTACCTCTTTAATTAAAAATATTTAAAAAATCATATAGACCTTACTACTTTTGTGTTTTGTTTCTTTTTGATTTATTAAACAAAACTGGCTGTTCTCAGGTTTACGACTGGCTTTGCACTCAGAGATCATTCCTAGATCACTCTGAGATAATATGGGGTGTTGGGGATTGAGCCTACGTTGGCCATGTGCAAAGGAAGTGCCCTACCTACTGTACTATTATTTTCAGTCCCTACCTTTTTTGTATTTTTAATATTACAGATAGATTTGTGCTGTTTCAAAATCGCGATGGTGGTTATGCTAATTTCTTATTTGAATAGCAATGACTTTATAAATTAAGTGAATAATTACATTAAAAGGCTAATTATGTTTTTATGTTAAAGTTAAATATGCAAGGTTAAATATGCAAACAATATATGCAAATTTGAGGTTTTGAAACATAATATTACTTGATGACACAGATCCAAATTACATAAGATAAAAATTAAAAAATTTACTAAGAGAGATTAATAAATTCACTATCATATTGGAAGATATCAGCACAAATTCCTAATATATTGTAGATTATGAAACCAAATTTTTTAAACTTTACCTAAGGAGGTAAAGCACCAGGATATTAATAAGTTGGAACAAATAGGCATGACTAATGAATTAGTTACTGCACACTTCATATGTACCTGAATCATTTATAGTGGTATATCTATAATAAGTTATAAAAATAAGTATGCTTTATACTACAGGAAAATATACTCAATGAAAATATAAACTGGAGTGAATGTTTTCTATGATCATGCAATAAGTTAAAATAGTTTTAAAGGGGGCCGGAGAGATAGCATGGAGGTAGTGTGTTTGCCTTGGATACAGAAGGACAGTGGTTAGAATCCCGGCATCCCATATGGTCCCCTGAGTCTGCCGGGATCAATTTCTGAGAGGAGAGCCAGGAGTAACCCCTGAGCTCTGCTGGATGTGGCCCAAAAAAAACAAAACAAAAAAATAGTTTTAAAGGAAGTTAATATATGTATATATATATGATATATATAATATAATATATATATATTTTAAATGCTTAAAATAAGTCACTAAAGATAATTATAAAGACCAGCTAGTTACCTCATCCATCTATAAAGCCCACCTAGGGACACCCCTGCATAACTTCAGAATGCCAGAGTGACCTAAACCAACGAGGGACCATAGTAACAAACCCTGCCTGTCCATGAACATTGCAAAAATTGACCCCAACCAGTAGTCCAGACTGAATTATCTGGTAAAGACGGTCACTGCAGAAATAAACAACCAATATAGGAAATACAGGGTTGAAACTCACTTATGTGAAATCTATGATAACCGAATGCATTAAAACAGAAATAAAATTGCTGTTTGCCATTGAAATGAAAAATGAAAGTAGTCAAAATTTATAATTCTAGTTAAAATAAAAACAAGATAAGAACAATTCAGGCAAAGCATACTAACAGTAATTCAGAAAGTAGGTCTTAAATATTTTACCACAAAAAATTCTGATAATCTCAAAGAGTTGTTATGTCACAACATAACTGTATATAAAGTCATCACATTATATACCTAAATGAACAAAGCTGCATGACAAATATATAATCAGAAAACTAGGAAAATTAATTAAAAAATTTAAATAATGAAGTTTGTAATATAATTATCAATTATATATTTTATCAAAGAAATACTTGCATTATACAAGAAACAGGACTCTTTTACCCAGAAACATCATATTTTCTGAACATTAAGAACAATAGACCAGTAGTTCACAACCATTTTTAATTACTGAATCCCTTAACACAAAAAATAAACATTTTTCCAAGCATCCTTATTCCATTTAAGTTTATTACTTTAGAATAATTTTAATTACAAAAATTTTGAAGGACAAGTTTCCCCTGTCCACTCCAGTGTCTTCTGCAATTAGCATCCTATATTTGTATAATATATTTGCCATAAATAATTAAGCAATATTAAAATGTTATTGTTGAGCCAGAGAGACAATATAGGGGTTAAAGTGCTTGTCTTGCAGGCAGCCAACAATAATTCAAACCCAAGCTCCACATATGGTCATTCAAGTTCTACCAGGAATGATCTTTAAATACAGCAGGACTGAAACAAAATAGAACAAAAAGAAGAAAAAGAAAACATTCTTAACTAAAATTCATATTTTATTAAGATTTCTTTATTTCAATGTATTTTATCCTTTCCAGAATCCTTTCCTGAACAACTAAGCTTACTTAGTGTGTGGCATTACTTTGGCTTTTCTTATTCTGACAGTGTATATGAGTGCTGGTCAGGTAGATTAGAAGATATTGGAGTTTATTGCTGCTTTTTTCTCATAACTGAATTTATGTTATGAGTTTGGAAAAGAACAGATAAAAATTCTCATCTTGTCATATTAAGTGCATGTAGCATTAACTTGACTTTTGAGGTTGATCTCAACTACCTGGCAGATTTCTCTGTTGTCAAGTATCTATTTGTACTCTCTGCTGTACTTTTTGTAGAAAAGTCACTCTTTAGAGTTCAGTCTTAAGAGAAGTAGTTGGAAAAGGGTGGCAGGTAGCTCAACAAAATGTAAGTTTTGCATGCACTTGGGCTTGACTTCAAATTTTAACACCATCTGATCACCAAAAATCTGCAAGTGTAGGAACTCAAGAGATATCACCCACTGCCACTAAGGTCCTGGTAGTCCCTGGCATCATAGGCAAGTCCCACAAAGTCCTACATCCATGGTCTCTAGACTTGTACCATCTGACTTATTTGACTAAGAATCATCATGAGTGGCCTCTGTGTCCCTGAGCACTGCTGTGAAAACCCTCAAAAAAAAACAAAAACAAAAACAAAACAAAACCTCCCCCCAAAAAAGAGGAGGGACACTTGGGGGGAAAATAATAACCCGCTCATTCCCAAAGCTGACAGAAATATGACCTAGAAAGAAAATTACAAACCAACCTCATTGATAAACACTGGTGTTAAAACTCTTAACAAAATCTTATCAAATAGACTCCAAAGACATATGAAAAAGATTATATATCATGACAAAGTGGGCTTCATCCTGGGGATACAAGGAAGCTTCAATAAATGCAAATAAATCAAAATCATACACCGCATTTGTAAAAGGAAAGATAAAAAACACATGATCATATCAGTCAATGCAGAGAAAGCATTTGACAAGATCCCATACTCATTCATGATTAAAACTCTCAGCAAAATAGGTATGGAAGGAACCTTCCTCAACATAGTAACAGCTATCTATAAAAATCTCATAGCCAAGATTATTCTTAATGGTGAAGTCCTAGCAATAGAGGGAAATCAAAGGAATCCAAATTGGAAAAGAGAAAGTTGAACAATCTCTATTTGTAGATGACATGATGATATACATTGTAGAGCCTAAATATTTCACACAAAAATAGAGCTCCTAGAAACAATAAACCAATACAACCATGTAGTCTGCTACAAAGTCATTACACAAAAGACAGTTACATTCTTTAATTCAAATAACAACTCAGAGTAGAAAGAGGTCAAAAAGTGCATCCCAGTTAATATTGTTTTAAAATAATGTCCCAAACAACCAAGTATGTAGGAATCAACCTAAAAAGAGAGGTGAGAGACTTATACCAGGAAAATGTCAAAACACTTAAGAAATAAGATAATACCTAAGTAAATAGAAAAATATTCCATACTCATGGAGTGGAAGAATCAACATTAGCAAAATTCCCATTTTACCTAAACTACTATATAGATTCAATGTAATCCTATCCTAATTCAGACAACATTCTTTAAGGACTTAGAACAATAAAGTATAAGGTTTTGTGGAACCATAAAAGTCCTAGGATAGTCAAATTCATACTGAAAAAAAAAAAGAAACTGGAAGGCTAACCTAACCTGATGCTCTACTATATCAACACTAGAGTATATCAACACTATAGTGATCAAAACAGCAAGGTATTGAAACAAAGACAGACCTTTCAAACAAATGGGTTAGAATAGAGTATCTAGTGACAAATTCCCAAGTATATGGCCACATAATCTTTGACAACGGATTCAATAACTTATGATTCAACAAAGACAGTCTCTTTTCAACAAATGGTATTGGAACAATTGGATAGTTACATGTAAGACATTAGAGATCAGTCCAAATCTCTTACCATACACCTTACAATTCAAAGTAAATCAAAGACCTTGAGATTAGAACTGAATCCATTAAATTCATTGAGGAAAACATAGGGGGAACATTCCAAGACCTAGAACTCAAAGAAGTCTTTGATTATAGGATGTCAATGGCAAGAATTATAGAATCAAATCTGAATAAATGGAAATACATCAAGCTAAAAAGTTTATGATGGCAAAAGGATAAAATTAGAAAATACCTAATTGAGTGGGAGAAAATACTTACACTCAAAAAAAAGTTTATGATGGCAAAAGGATAAAATTAGAAAATACCTAATTGAGTGGGAGAAAATACTTACACTCAACACATCAGATAAACATTTGATATCTGGTATATAAAAAGTATTCACAAAGGTTAAACCCACAACATCTAAAAATCTCATCAAAAATAGGGAGAGGAAATGAATAGACACTTCTCTGAGGAAATTCAACAGATGAGCAATAGACACATGAAAAAATGCTCATCATCACTTATCACTAGGGAAATACAAATCAAGACAACCAGTGAGGATAGCACATATCAAAAATACTGGGAAAAATTTATGTTGGAGGGGATGAGGTAAGAAAGGAACTCAATCATTGCTGGTGAGAATGCTGCCTGGTCCAACCTCTATGGAAAACAGTATGGAGGATTCTCAGTAAACTAAGACTTAATCTTCCATATGACACAAAAATTCCACTTTTGGGTATCTATCCCCAAGATAGAAAAACATTCATCCAAGAGGATTTTTCATACCACTATTCATTGCAGCACTCAGTATAGAACTTGGAAAAAACTTAGATGTCCAACAAAAGATGAGTGGATCATGAAGATATGATACACATATACAATGGAATTCTACATACCTGTAAGGAATGATGCAATCATGTAACTTGCTACAACATGGATGGTATTATGGTAATATGCTACAACAATATCCATGCTATAACATGGATATTCGGTTAAATTAAGTAAGCCAGAAGAAGGATAAAATATAGAATGATATCATTTATATATGGTATTTAGAATAACTGCATGAAGAAATTCAATGGTTTAAATGAGAGTGTCTAGAACATTCTTGGCCCCAGAGTATAGATAGAAGGAAAGAAATTGAGTGGAGGAGGAGAACCACAAATATGAAAGAATGGGTCCAGGGATCAAGTGGTCTCAGGTGTTTTGGTGGTGTTAAAAAAAGGACAAAACTAAATGTTCAAGCCAAAGTCAACACCAAATGAAATCAAGAGACCCAAACTTTAACAATCTGAGTGCAGAGCCAGGAGTAACTTCTGAGAGTTGCTGGGTGTGACCCCAAAACAAAAACAAAACAAAATCAAATTATTTTACATAGGAATTAGCTATTCCCAGTTATTTATTTATTGCTTTTATTCATTTGTACATATTCATAGATATTTACTTTATTTTATTTATAATTCAAGAGATTTCTGTTTGATTGCTCAAATTATCATTGAAAGAACTCTCAGGGTTCTATCAGTTTGTTACTATATTATTTTGACATACTTTCATCAATGGCTATTTCTTTAAGTGTTTTTGTATATTTTAATATCAAATATTGTGTATCTGTGCTTAATGGATAGCCAAGCTTATATATTAAAAGTGTAGAGAGATTTTCTTTTTCTCCTGAATTTATTTTGATGAATTCATTCATCAACTGTCAGAGTTGATATCACTTGTACTAAGTATACACAAAGTAAGTACTATAGTAAAAAAAAAACAAACGCTTAAGATTAAATAAGCCACAGGATCCATTATTAGAGGGCACTAGAAGTGCTGGTGAACCCAGGGTAATCTCCAACCGAGCAGAGCCCAAGTAGCATCATATCTTTGTGAACGGACATTAAACGCCAGAAAAGGTTAACTGATTGTTACTAAAATAACAGAATAACAGTACTAAAAAATCAATAGGCGAAATGAAAACATCGATGGAAAGCCTCTCCAACAGAGTAACAGCTTCTGAGGACAGAGACAGCGAGTTGCAAGATGAGATGCATAACAGCAGCATACAACAAAAGAGATTGGAAAGGAGTCTTAAAGCAAATGATCAGACAATGGAAAAAATATCAAAGAATGTGAACAGATGAAAATAGATCTCTGATAAACTCAACAAAAACAACGTAAGAATCATTGGAGTCCCAGAGATAACTAGATGGGACTATATTAAGCTGAGAAGTTCTTGTACCTCAAAGAAAAAGGTGACAAGGATACAAAGGCCGCCCACGGAATTGAAGAAACTATTCACTCAATATTCATCAGATAAGGAACTGATATCTAACATATATAGGTACTGACTGAACTTATCAAGAAAAAAATCTAACCTCATCAAAAAATGGGGAGAAGAAATGAACAGACACTTCCTCAAAGAAGAAATACAAATGGCCAAAAGACACATAAAACATGCTCCACATCACTAATAAGGGAATGCAAATCAAAACAACAAAGAGCTACCATCTCACACCACAGAGACTGGTACACATCACAAAGGACAAGAACAATCAGTGCTGGCGGGGATGTGGAGAGAAAGGAACTCTCATTCACTGCTGGTGGGAATGCTATCTGTTTCAGCCTTTATGGAAAACAATATGGAGATTATGATAAAACTGGAAATTGAGCTTTCCTATGATTCAGCTATACCACTCCCAGGGATATACCCTACGAACAAAAAACACAACACAAAAATGCTTTCTGGATACCTATATTTATTGCAGCGCTATTTACAATAGCCAAAATCTAGAAATTACCCAGATGCCCAACAAGAGATGAGTGACTAAAGAAATTGTGGGATATATACACATAGGACTATTATGCAGCCATCAGAAGAGATGAAGACATGAAACTTTTCTATACATTAATGGAAATGGAAACTATCATGTTGAGTGAACTGAGTCAGAGGAAGAGAGATTGACACAGATTGACTCATTCATCTATGAGTTTTAATAAAAATAAAAGACATTATTATAATAATACATAGATATAATAGAGATGATGGCTGGGAGGTCCAGTCCATAATATGAAGCTTACCACAAAGAGGGGTGAATTCAGTTCAAGAAATAACTACACTGACAACTACCATGACAATGGTAGAGAGTGAGAAAAATAAAATTCCTGTCAAGGGGTGGGGGAAATGGAGGGCATGATGGTGGAAACGTTACACTGGTGAAGGAGTGTGTTCTTATTTTATTTATATATATATATAGGCATATATATATAGTATATATACTATATAGTAGTATATATACCTATATATAAAACAAATACAAATACAACCATGTTTGTAATTATGTTGCTTAAATAAAGATATTTATATACAACGAAATATTTAGTTGCAAATAAATATTTTTAAAAATTCCACAGATATCTTAGTAACCAGATGAGTTAAACCATTGCTGAGATTCTGAATTGAAATACTAACAGAGGGAAACAAAAGTTGAGAAAAAATATCAGTTGCAAGGAAACAAAGAGAAGACTTCCTGCTAAGAGATTGAAATTAGAGCAGCAAGACTAAAGACCCTTGACTCCACCTTGCTCCCAGTATCATTCCCAGTATCACATATGTGCAAAAGGAGTCATTCTAGTGAGATAGTGGTATGGAAGTTTGTTACAAGAACCACAATGAGAATAAAGAAGCGTGTTGCTATCCTGGCAGCCTTAGAATTAACAACTTTTTGATAAAAGGATTTTGGAAAACCATTTCTAACCAATTATTAGTGAACTTACAGACAGCAAGGCACATATTAGCTCAATCTCTGTCTACCCGCATGCTAATAAAACATGAAATTGATAAGAAACCATGTAGGTTTATACCACTCTAATACCACCTAAGAACCACCCCTTAAATGAACTAAATTAGCTCATTTCTAAGAAACCAGTGAGCTCATATAGAGCAGAGAAGACTTTTTCTTGATCGCACCCACACTCAGGGCTCAGATGCATACTGTTGTTCTAACAAATGTTTTTGATTTTTCCACACTCTGTATGAAAATTATTAAATATTAAAATTAAATTAAATCAAAATATTATTAAGATAAAACTATAAAAGTTATTTCTCAGAATGAAGACATGAACATGGAATCTTGATGAGATCAATTAAACTTTTTCTCTTTTCAAACTTCGCGAAGAGAAAGCATTCACCCTGGCCTGAGGTTGTAACTCCTTGAACATGAGGTGAAAAGGACTTGGTCCCAGGTTAGACAGATTACATGGAACTCAGGTGAAATTAGACAATTTCCCCAGTTGGACTGGCAAGATTTTTCCCAGGTCAAGAAGGCATCTACAAGAGAGCCCTAAATCTATTCCTATCCTGCTCTGCCATCTCCAGAAATTGTAGCAGCAACATCGTTGCAGGTTAAGGCCCCTCTTCTGAATCTGAAGAGTTAACTAAATCTCATCCAGCCTACATTCTAAGGCTTCCTGAAACTCAGTGCAACATGAGTTAAGTCTCATGTCATGCCGATTAAGAAGATCTAAATGTGGCCCAATGGCCACTTCAAGTGACTGGCAGAGGAATTGCCAACCGCAAAGAGGAATTCACCAAATTCTCTCTTATCTCTGTGACCTCCTCAAATCTAATCTCTGTCAACACTATCACCAATCTAAATGGCTTCAACCCTGCTCCAGAAGCCTATGCAAGAATCAATAGCCCAAATCTATGATTCTTTCAAAGATTCAAGTCACCCAATTCTACCAGGAAGTTTGGGGGCTTCTAGAACACTCGAAAATTATGTAATACATTTATGTGCTCAATTTGAATGGGAAGGACGTAGCTTACTGGTTCACTATTAGCCTTTGTTAGATCTGAGTCATTTTATTATTTTGTATTCCTGTTCTGAGTTCAAGTTTTCTTCAGTTCCACTGATCTCTTCATTCTAGAAACAGAGATAGATGACAAAGATCTCAAAGCTTCCATGTTAGCCGTCAAGAACTGAAATAAATTAGGAAAAGAAAAACTACCGCAGGCTTCTGAAAGCATGTTATACTTCACTGCAAAGTGAAAAAATGCATTTTGCTAAAAGCAAACTGCCACCGCTTATGAAAAGCTACCAAGGCTGAGACTTCAATTAAATGAGGAGGAGGGGATCAATCATGATTCACTTCCTTGTTAGAGGAATTGATTTTCCTGATAATGTTCACAATATTCTTGGAGTTTGTCTTAATCATTTTTCTGGCAAAATGGCACAGTCCTAACTTTCAACTTGTATAGTTAAATTGAGATCAGTGGTTTGGCAATGGAAAGCCTGAAGCAATGTCATCAGAGGAGAGGAGTCATCAGTCAGGAATGAAACAAAACTACCCATCATTCCATTCTAACCAATTAATCAGATACTGATTTTATTTTGTTGTTAAAACCTAGATTTCAGTTTTCATTCAGATGTTACTGTCCAAGAAGGTTTCTGGCTTCATTTTTTTTTTCACGATAAATAAAATTGTGCCCTTGGGTGCCCTTGGGTTTAAAAAAACTTGAGTTTGCATCCCAAACTTCTCTTCTCCTTCTCCCCAAACACACTCACCTGTGTACATAACCTTGAGAAAAGTATTTCATTTCCCTGAACTAGCTTTCATCTTTGAAGAAATTGAATTTTCCTCATATATTTGTTTGATTTATATATGGCTATAAGACAATTATGTGTAATTCAGCCATTACATGCAATCAAGCAATTATATGTTAAAGAGTTTTAGGTTACTTTGTCTAACCTTATTTCTTATTCAGGTCTACATAAATAGAAACTCACTACTGGGTTCCTAGAAGGGGTTTTAGAAGCAAATAAATTGGAGAAATAAATACTCCTATATCCTATATCTTTCTTTCATCAGTTTATAATAACTTATCAAAGTGTCTGTATAGTCCTGAGGCTAGCACCAGTTTTCCTCAACATTTCTCAAAAAAAAAAGTTATATTACTTTACAGCAACATCCCAAAACATGGTGAAAGTATTGGATGAGGAATAAGAAATGTCTGAGTTCATGTCCAAATATTAGATATAAATGCTTAAAAATCACTTGAACTTTTGTAAACTTATGCTTCCATTATATTAGTGAAGCACTTAACTTAGAAAAACAGTATATGAGTTAAGTAACTGTTAGATGAATAATTTTTGCATGTAATAAAAGATTATAGCTGCTAGTTTTTATTATCATTAATTTAGTTCTTTGATGGTGAAATATGAAAAAATATTCTTAAACTATAGAAAATTTGTCACACATTAATAAAAATATTTTACAGGAAGAAATTCACTTTTATCTTTCTTTTTTGTGCTCTTCAGTCCACACTAAATAGTTATTCAATGAGAAAAATATGTGCATCTTATTAATAGTATTTCTTATTCATTCTAAAGGATGCATGCATACCACTATTCATTGTTACAATGAATACAGCAGCTAAGATATAGAACCATCTTAGGTATTCAACAACAGAGGAATGGATTATGAAGACATGGTACATATATAATGTACTATTATGCAATTGCAAGAAACGATGAAATAATGTGATTTGCTGTAACCTGGTTGGAAATGGAAGATACCATGTTGAGCTAAGTAAGCCCAAAGAAAGGCAAACACGGTTTGTTCTCACTTATCTGTGGTATGTAAGATAATTATATTAGGAAATGTAATACAGTAAAGGGGAAGTGCCTAGATTGTACCTTAGGTAAAAAACAGAAAAGAAAGGAAATAAAGGAAGGAAGAAGGTGAGAAAGATGAGTAATTGAAGAATATGGGTCTGGCCTTCAGTTATATTGGAGAGGTAGGAGAGTGGTATAGCTATATATTCAGAGCACAAACTCAACAACACTAAAACATGAAATCTAAGCTGAAAACATGTAACTTTAATGTGCTTGCCAAGGTGGCAGGTAGGGGAGGAAGGTTGGTTGCAGGTTGGAAAATGACAGGATATGGGATCCCTGGTGATAGGATTTGATACTGGTAGTGAGATTGCTGTTGAAATATTTTATGTTTAAAATTCAACGATTAACAACTTTGTAAACCACATTTTAACTAAATAAAAAGATAATTGAAAGTATTTTTTGTATTTGACACAAAGTCTTTGCTCAATCTTTATATTTTAAATAATTGCCCTAAAATTAATTCACTAACACACACAAATGTTGTTAGAGATAAAGTTTTAAATTAAACCCAGGCGAAAACCTATGACTGTTCCAGTGAGCTTTTATACATATGTATCTGTAAGACAAATTGTGTCCTAAAAGTACAGCCCATCTCATTTTGTATTCTAGTCACGTTACTTTTCTTCCCTGTGGTTGCTACCATGTTTTATAGCTCCCATACATAATTTAAAACAGTGTTATTTCACTGTCCAGTGCATACGTTTGAAAATTCTACATGAGAAAAATCTCTCTGTAGATTCAAGTTTAATCAAAGTGCTAATGAACTTTGATTAAAGTTTTCCCATGTGGAGGGATAAGTATGTGTGTTATAACTATGGTCCTGGGCCAACTAAATCCTGCACTTCCTGTCTTTGTAGAGTATTGGGAGTGAGAATTTTTATATTTTAAAATTTTAAGGATCTAGAGGGTAAACAAAATAAATATGTCATAACAAGTAGAAGGTATATATAATTCAAATCTCAACATCCCTAGCACCCATAAGGTTTATTAATATGGAGATATACCTTACTACTCACATATTACCTGCAATAAGGCTCCATTCGCACTATAAAAAGTATCAAGTAGCTGGGACAGAGATTGTATGGCTAACAAGCCTAAAATATTTACAATTCTGTCATATAAAAATATTTTGCCAACCTCTACCTTATGCTCATGCTTTTAAGACAGTAATTTTTTTTCACTGAGAAGTTAGATCTTCACTAAAACAGAGTCATGAGGATAAACTTTAGGGAATGGCTTCATAAGCTTTTTAAGTTTTCTCATAGTAGTAATCTCATGTGGTAATCTCAGGGCTTTGGACCTAGATGTAAACCTTAATTCTGTTTGCTTGTTGCTTTTAACTGCCTTTTGAATACTCTCACTCTCAGTTTCGTTATTTATAAAATCATACTCACAGAACTTAAACCCATTAGTTAGCCCTAAGTTCTGTTAGGACAGATGTTTCTTTCCTCCTCAGCATCTCAGCAAAGGCAATGAGACCTCCAGAAGGATTCCAGAGTTTCCTTTTGCTCTAAACCACAAAATAATTGAAAAGTTTATGCACAGCAGTCTGTATGCTGCTTCCTGCAGTTATTTCACAGTGTTTTTCAAGTTTGGTTGACTGAAAAATAATGATTTTCAAATGGATCAATCTATCTTTTCCTCCTTGCAAACAGTTATCTAGAAGTATGTTTCTTTCACTAAAAAATTGCTTAATTGTGCCCCCAGCTGCACATTGCAACAAACTGGCTCAGGAGAAGAACCCTGGAGAGAATTTTGGAGATTTCCCAGCTCTGGAGAATGAATGGTAGGAGTAGAAAGATGAGATAGCACAGTTAGAGCGCTCACCTGCTAACAAACCAGTCAGATGAAGAGGTGAAAGGCCTCTTTCTATCTCAGCCTGCTCAAGTGTTGAAAGTGCCCAGAAACAAGCTGCCTGGCTTCCGTTTCAGCAATGAGATTTTCCCAGTCAGGTTAGATAAGACAACATTCTTGCAGGATACAGAAAATAAAGGGTAGATATGGTGTTACTGCTCCAGATGCTCTGCCTTGCTTGATGTTAGTCACTCCTTTCTTCCTTTTTTTTAAAAAAATACCTTTATTTAAACACCTTGATGACAAACATGATTGTGGTTGGGTTTTAGTCATAAAAAGAACACTCCCTTCAACAGTGCAACATTTCCACCACCAATGTCCCAAATCTCCCTCCTCCCCGCACTACCCCACCTGTACTCTAGACAGGCTTTCTACTTCCTTCCTTCATTCACATTGTTATGATAGTTCTCAATGTAGTTATTTCTCTAACTGCACTCATCACTCTTTGTGGTGAGCTTCATGTCGTGAGCTGGACCTTCCAGCCCTCCTCTCTTTTGTCTCTGAAAATTATTGCAAGGATGTCTTATTTTCCTTAAAACCCATAGATGAGTGAGACTATTCTGCGTCTATCTCTCTCCCTCTGATTTATTTCACTCAGATAAGAGATTATCTTCCTTGTCTGCTTCTGAAACACAGACATCACCGCTTGGAGAAAGAACTTTGACCAAATTTTTAAGGTTTTGTTTCCTTCTCTCCACCCTCAGGAATACCCCAGAAGAAGCAAGGACAAGTTGAAGAGTACAAAAGGCTGTCCTTTTGCTTCAAGAAGGGCAGTGCTCTGTATTCCAGAAATCCTACCATTGCCCCACATATAAACCAAGACCATATTCTACCTTGTTTTACCAAACTCCTACAAAGCTTCTCATTAAATCTCTAATCTTCCTTGGTGTCACCATCTTTAAAGAAGCTTAGCCCTAGACAGGGTGAATCACCCACTAAAACCAAAGCAGCACTTTCCTGCTGCTTCTTAATAAACACTTTACCCTCCTCTAGGAATAGTTCCACCAACCAGCTGTACCTGAGCCAAGGGCTGCAGCAGGATGAAAATGCCACGGCGCAGAACTACAGGAAGATTTAGGAGTCTTAGTTGGGTCCCAGAAGATTCACTTGACCCATGATTAACCCCTGATGTCATTTGACCTGAAATTGATAGAGCACAACTCTGAGTAGGAGAGAACTGTGCCAAGTCCAGAGGAAATTTGAGGGCACAGACTAAATGTAAATTTCTCCCCTCTTCCTTCACAAAGAAAAAAAGATTGGGGACCTGGGAATCATGTAAAAATATGGGGAAAAGCAAGGAGACCACCATGATGAGTAAGTTGTTGATACCTGTTTCCTAGCTGGCCACTCCAATCCCATCTGTAATTTTAGGTTGTTTTTTGTTTGTTTTAAATATTATGTTTGTTTGTTGTTTAGGTACACATCTGCCTGTGCTCAGGGCCTATACTTGACTCTGTGCTCAGGGATCACTCCTGGAAAAGCTGATCAAACCTGGGCTCAGGATAGGAGGAAAGAGCCTTGCCCACTGTACTAGCCTTGAAAGTAAAACCTCTTGACCTGGTTAACTGAGTTTTACATACAGGGCTTGAGGCTTCTCGAGCAATCAGGGAGTCCAGGATTGTAAGAGAAAGCTAAGCAGATCTTCTGTCACAGTAAAAGGAATTATGTCAGCAAATGCAAGTAGGAGATATCTTTCTAAAACATACAAAGATTAGGCAGCTCTGGAAATTGAACCAGTACACCAGATTTTTTTAATAGAAATGTGTACCTTCAAGGAGACAAGTAGAGAAATTAAGAAAGACATAGCTTAAAAGAAACATAGAGGAACTTAACGTAGCTTGTGAATTATGTTGATTTTTCATTAATTTTGGAGGGGGTGCTTTGGGGCCACACCCAGCAGTGCTCAGGGTTTATTCCTGGGTTTATTCAGGGAGCATGCCTGGAGAGCATCCAGGGCACTTAGGTGGTGCTGGTATTAGAACCCTGGTTGTCCTTATCCAAGGCAAAAGCCCTACCAGCTATGGCTCAGCCCCAATTATACATTAAAAAATTTTTGTTGTTGTTGTTTTTTTTTTGTTTTTGGGCCACACCCATTTGACGCTCAGTGGTTACTCCTGGCTGTGCGCACAGAAATCGCCCCTGGCTTGGGGGGACCATATGGGACGCCGGGGGATCGACTAGCGCTTACAAGGTAGACACCTTACCTCTAGCGCCACCTTCCCGGCCCCCCATTAAAAAATTTAAGTAATGCTATATCACAAGTTAATATAACAATATGAGTTTTTAGAAAAGTAAGAATACTGTTTCAATTTCAGTGATGACAATAAAATGTAATAGTTGCCCAAATTTATCAACCAATGCACTTGAAATATTTGTATTATTCATATAAGTTACATTATCATAACATTTGTATTTTAATTTTATACAATAGACATCTATGAATTAATGTAATTTGTATAAAATCTTATTTTATAAGTTTTTATATAACTTTAATGAGCTAGTTACTTACAGTGTAAGTTAAATATTGCCCTGAGATTATAAAATTGTATGAATTGGACTAATGGCTAATTGTGTTTTAAAAACTAATTTTCAAAGATATCAAAGTTTATATGAATAAAAATGCACTCTTTTCTTAGTCATAAATCATTTTCTGAAGCTTATGAAACAAGCGTTGTATACGTGACCTATCTAGGTAAATAGGATGCAATATTTGGACTAGTTATGTAAAGTTTTTGAAAATAAGTTTTTTATTATTTCCAGAAATGGTTGGCGGACAGTCCAGAGGTATAAGAAATCAAAACAGAGTGCAAGGAAACTAAATAGAGTGTCAGTATTATTCTCCTTGAGTTGTTTAAACTACAAGTTCTGTATGTGTTGAATAATTATTTCTTAGATTTGAGGCATAAATTTGTTACTGAGAGAGAAGACGTCTTGGCCCAAAACTAAAGGAGATGAAAGGAAGACATAGATCAAGCATTAATAAAAGTCATTATGTTTAGAACAATGAATGGTTTTCAACATGATTTTCCTCCAGCCAAACTTTGAAATGATTTTTTTCTACCTTCTGGCTTGCTTTAGGACCTTATACTGAGGACAAAGATTCTGTAGCATTTCTAGTAAACAGTGGTATTAAAGTCAAAAGTTGTATAAATATGTAGTGGAAGAATGTTCTACTTGGAAACAATGTTAGAATCTTTTCATGGCAAATAAAAAGGTATTGAGAAAAAGTGTATAATGAAACTTGGATAAAATTGAGAGATTATTCTTCAAATTGGAATGAAAACAGTTTAGGCAAGTCAATTTTCATTAGCATTAATCTGCTAATTACTGAGAATATATTATTAGATTAAATTACTTTACTTAAAATTACTTTAATTACCTAATACTTTCTTAATTTTTTAAATTGTAGTTTAGGTAACAAGGT
Source organism: Suncus etruscus (assembly GCF_024139225.1). NCBI lineage: Eukaryota > Metazoa > Chordata > Mammalia > Eulipotyphla > Soricidae > Suncus > Suncus etruscus. Next base: position 4,138,853 of record NC_064867.1, read on the forward strand.
TAAATTTTATGGTTTTGTTGTACAAAGTTACTGCATCTTCCCCACCACCAAAGTGTCCAAGACTCTTCACCACTGTCCTATCCTATGTTACTTCTAGTCTGCCTTTCTGTTCCTCTCTTCTCCCTATGTTTGTTAATCAAAGACATGTTTGTGATCGAAGACGAATTGTTTGTCATCATTTAATACTGTCCATTCTCTTGTTTCATTTATATATAGCATATCACTAGGAACACATATGTACATATGTATATAATTATCATATATATGTATATGTACCTAGGTACATATTTTATATGTGATATGGATCACAATATAGATAAATGAGCTAATCTGGTATTTGTCTTTCTGCCTCTGACCCAGGTTGCTTAAATAATGTCCTATGATGCTAGTTTAATTTTGTTTTGTTTTGTTTTAGTATTTGAGCCACACCTGGTGACACTCAGGGGTTACTCCTGGCTATGCACTTAGAAATAGCTCCTGGCTTAGGGGACTATATGGGATACTGGGGATCAAATCCAGGTTCATCCTGGGTCAGCCGCATTCAAGGTAAGCCCTTGCTGCTGTGCTATTGCTCTGGTCCCTTGCTTGTTTACTTTTTAACTTTAAATTATTTTGTTCTTAAGATTCTCCAGAGAAACAGAACCAATAGAATGCATAAATCTATAGAATAAGTTATTTAAAGTTAATTGTTCACGTTATTGTCGGATTGTAGAAATAGGCCAGAAGCTGAAGGCCCAGAGAAAAGTTACCATTCAAAGCCAAAGGTAATCCAACAGCATTCAATTCCTTCTTACTCGGAGTCGATCATTTTCTATGAAGGTCTATCAAATTTCTGTGATATTAAAACTTTTTGTAGAAAACCCACATTAGTGAGAATAATTTGCTTTACTCAAAGCCTGCTGACAAAAATGTCAGTGCATATATAAAATTATATTTATATACTGTGAAAGAGATGTAAACCACTTTGGTCAAAATAGAAATTATTATAAAAAATAAAAAATTATATGTATAAAAACTTAATATTTGAACAAATACTTTTGTATCATGTCCTAGCCAAGCTGACATATAAAATAACAAATCATAATTAAAGATATTGAAAATAAAAACTTCTGCAATGTAGAGAAATGACTGGAAATTACAGATGCAGAAATGTAGAATATCTTGATATTAGGTAACTATAAAAATTGAACTGAACTATGCTTTTTCTGTAATTTTGGTGACATGTTTTCATGGAACATAACAGTTACAGTGTAAAGGTCATACAGATGTAAAATATATTGAAAGAACTAGGGAAATTGTGAAAAGGGTGAAGTATTGCATGTAGCCATATGTGGAGCCGCATGTAATGACAGAAGTGATCCTTGAGAACAGTCAGGAATAACTTCTGAGTACCATTGAGCATGCCTTCCAAAACTTTCATAGTAAACTAATCTATATCTCATAGTATTAAAAGACTATCTGCAAAGTTTCCTAATTTAAAATATACCCAAATTTTTATACCTCCTAATTTTTATATAAAGTATATTTCCCCCATGGTCACTGATTAAATGACCCAGTTTATGGTGTTTTTTTTATAGCAACCTAAGAAGACTAATACAACTAATAAATGCAGCAGTTGTTAGAGAGACATGATCTTGTGAGGTAACGAGAGTGAAGTTTGAAATGAAATTTTTGACGAAAAATGAGGCTTTTGAAAGAAAACTTTAAGTAATATACAAAATAAATCAGTGTAAAGTCAAATATATGTTAGAGTACATAGCTGTACTGCAGAATTTCTCAACCATTTGCAATTTGGCTGGATAATTCTCTTATGAATTGTAAGACATCTAGCAACATTCTTGTCATCTACTCATTAGATGCCAATAGAACTATTTCCTCCCTCCTCCCTTACTTCCAATAACTCTTACTCCAACAGTTGGCTATGGGCTTATTACAAGTCCTATGTGTTCTTAGTTCTAGGAAGAATTTTCCTTCTAGACCTCTACCATGCTTACCCTTTATCCTCAACTCTTATTCAAGAACTTCCCTTGACCCCCAATAGCAAATCTCCCCATGGCCAACCTCCTTTTCATTCCACCAATTTTGATACAAATATTACATTGAGCTAGTGATAACTTTTCCCTTTGAAAGAATAACATTTTTGGTGAAGAACAATTATTATAGCTGTTCCACTATTCTTGTCTAATTTAATGAAGGTGAGATGCTTTCATGTCCACTTTGGATTTTGTTGTTTTGCTTTTGTAATACCAACATTATCACAAACAAGAATCTTAGTTGGAAGTAATAAATAATAATGCTCCTGGTGACAGGTTTATATGGGATTAGAATCAGAGTAGTAATAGTTTCAGATATCAAATTGCTTGGATTCTCTTCACCTTATTACATAATAATTTTTCTAGATTAAAGCAAAAAAGTCAAATGAGGATAAATTTATGTAACCTGCCTAGACTCACCCTTATTTGAGTTAAGTTACAGAATTATAAACAATGGGACAAAAATAAAAAAATTGGGGCATATTAAAAATAGAAAATAAAATATAGTCATGCAAAGTTTGTATTCAAGTCAATTCTATAGACCTTGTGCTCCTGTAGAAGTAGGTGGAATATAAATATTACATAAAATATCTAGTGCTAGAAAATAATGAATAGTCAACTATAATATAGAGTGCTTTAAAATTTAACAAAAATAAAAAGTGGCCTCCAAAAATGCTACTTATTGAAAATTAAAAATGATCTCTTCCATAGTTCTCAAAAAAAGAAACATGCACAGTATATTATAGAACTTCTGAAATAATTTTCTTGAAACCCCTTTTCAATGAGCAATTTTCACATGACCCCAAACATATAAAGTAAATATATAAATCAACCATTTACTGATAATAAATCACAAATTTATTTTACAATAATATTTATATGGCCCAGATTCAGTTAAATGATCTTGTATAGGCATATGAATATGAGTTTAAGAAGATAGGATGTTAAAATGTTTAAAAGTTAGACACTTCACAGAAATCTTTTATTTTCCCAAAATGTAATAGTCATAATTGTGTAATAAAGGCACTTAATAATAATTTCCTCTATTTCCATTTCATCAATATTATCAATTTTAGTCCTTATAAAATACTGTGAGCATTTCAAAACAATTTGCAGATAATAAAACTAAGACCTAGAGAAATTAGGTAACTTCCCTAAGATTACAAACCTATTATGTAACAAGGCAGGATTAATCTAAAAAAACTGTGAACTCATGTTTATTGCTTTGGCTTTATTTTTATTTCCTTTCCTTTTTAAATATTTTACATATAAAAGATACTGTTTCAGACATAGTAGAATAAAATCTTCTAAAATCTTCAATGGTTCTTAACATGACCAAATTTATTTCCGCAAAGCATTAATCCAGAGGAACCAACTACTGGAATAGTAAAAACATAGACCTACAATATCTTATGTTTTTTTCCTATATGAAGAAAACTTCAAAATACTTCAAAAAGAAATTGAAGAAGACCTAAAGAATTGGAGGAACATCCAATGCTCGTGGATTGGAAGAATCAATATCATCAAAATGAACAATTTACCTAAAATATAAGATAGAATCAATGTAATCTCTATTCAAACTATCATCATTCTTTAAGGACTTAGAATAATTAATTATAAAGTTTGTGTGGAACAACAAAAGCCCTAGGTTAGCTAAATAATTCATATTAAAAAAACAGGAAATCGGTAAAAAAAAAATCTCTTTACCTAACTTGAAGCTTTACTACAAAGCCTTAGTGATCAAAACAGCATGGTACTGGAACTCCCATGGTACATGGTACATGGACTCTCAGACCAGAATATCCAGTGATATACCCTAAAATATATGGTCAACTAATATTTGACAAAGGAGCCAAGAATTTGAAATAGATCAAGACGTGTATTCAACAAATGGTTTTGGAAAAATTGGATAACCACGTGTAAGATATTAAAGATTGATCTATACCTTATACCTTATACAAAAGTCAACACACAATGGGTTAAAGAACTCAAAATCAGACCCAAAGCCATAAAGTTCACTGAGGAAAACATGAGCAGAACACCCCAAGACATACCTCAAAAAAACAAAGCTATAGCAATATTTTATGTCTTTTTGTTCATTGACCAGAGTGATAACTTCATCCCCAGGCTGAGGACAGCATAAAATGAATGAAGTATTTTTAAGCATCAAGTTTCAGTGTGACAGCACACTTCTGTAAAAGAGACCATTTCTTTTTTTTCTAACCAACTTCATAGATTGTGTGATTCACACAATTTATTCATCTTTTTATTTATTTTTTTATTTTTGGGTCACACCCGGCGGTGCTCAGGGGTTACTCCTGGCTGTCTGCTCAGAAATAGCTCCTGGCAGGCACAGGGGACCATATGGGACACCGGGATTCAAACCAAACACCTTAGGTTCTGGATCGGCTGCTTGCAAGGCAAGCACTGCTGTGCTATCTCTCCGGGCCAGGGCCATTTATTCAGCTTTTAATATTATATTTCTTTTTTTATTTATAAACTTTTCTTTTTATTTAAACAACTTTATTACATACATAATTGTGTTTGGGTTTCAGTCATGTAAAGAACACCACCCATCACCAGTGCAACATTCCCATCACCAATGTCCCAAATCTCCTCCTCCCCACACAACCCCCGCCTGTACTCTAGACAGGCTTTCTATTCCCTCGTACATTCTCTTTATTAGGGTAGTTCAAAACGTAGTTATTTCTCTAACTAAACTCATCCCTGTTTGTGGTGAGCTTCATGAGGTGAGCTGTAACTTCCAGCTTTTTTCTCTTTTGTGTTTGAAAGTTATTATTGCAAGAATGTCTTTCATTTTTCTTAAAACCCATAGATGAGTGAGACCATTCTGTGTCTTTTTTTCTCTCTCTGAATTATTTCACTCAGCATAATAAATTTCATGTACATCATATATAGGAAAATTTCATGACTTCATCTCTCCTGACAGCTGCATAATATTCCATTGTGTATATGTGCCACTGTTTCTTTAGCCATTCATCTGTTGAAGGGTATCTTGGCTGTTTCCAGAGTCTTGCTATGGTAAATAGTGCTGCAATGAACATAGGTGTAAGGAAGGGATTTTTGTATTGTATTTTTGTGTTCCTATGGTATATTCCTAGGAGTGGTATAGCTGGATCATATGGGTGCTCAATTTCCAGTTTTTGGAGGAATCTCCATATCGCTTTCTATAAAGGTTGAACTAGACTGCATTCCCACCAGCAGTGGATAAGAATTCCTTTCTCTCCACATCCCCACCAACACTGCTTGTTCTCATTCTTTGTGATGTGTGCCAATCTCTGGGGTGTGAGGTGGTACCTCATAGTTGTTTTGATTTGCATCTCCCTGACAATTAGTGATGTGGAGCATTTTTTCATGTGTCTTTTGGCCATTTGTATTTCTTCTTTGTCAAAGTGTCTGTCCATTTCTTCTCAGTTTTTGATGGGATTAGATGTTTTTTTCTTGTAAAGTTCTGTCAGTGCCTTGTATAATTTGGAGATTAGCCCATTGTCTGATGGGTATTGGGTAAATAGTTTCTCCCACTCAGAGGGGGCTCTTGTATTTTGGACGCTATTTCTTTTGAGGTGCAGAAGCTTCTCAGCTTAATATATTCTCATCTGTTAATCTCTGCTTTCACTTGCTTGGAGAGTGCAGTTTTCTCTTTGAAGATGCTTTTAGTCTCAATGTCCTGGAGTGTTTTACCTACGTGTTGTTCTATATATCTTATGGTTTCGGGTCTGATATCAAGGTCTTTCATCCATTTGGATTTAACCTTCATACATGATGTTAGCTGGGGGTCTAAGTTCAATTTTTTTGCAAGTGGCTAGCCAGTTGTGCCAACACCACTTGTTGAAGAGGCTTTCTTTGCTCCATTTAGGATTTCTTGCTTCTTTATCAAAAATTAGGTGATTGTATGTCTGGGGAACATTCTCTGAGCATTCAAGCCTATTCCACTGATCTGAGGGCCTGTCTTTATTCCAATACCATGCTGTTTTGATAACTATTGCTTTGTAGTACAGTTTAAAGTTGGGGAAAGTAATTCCTCCCACATTCTTTTTCCCAATGATTGCTTTAGCTATTCTAGGGTGTTTATTGTTCCAAATGAATTTCAAAAGTGCCTGATCCACTTCTTTGAAGAATGTCACGGGTATCTTTAGAGGGATCACATTAAATCTGTACAATGCTTTGGGGAGTATTGCCATTTTGATGATGTTAATCCTGCCAATCCATGAGCAGGGTATGTGCTTCCATTTTCGCGTGTCCTCTCTTATTTCTTCGAGCAGAGTTTTATAGTTTTCTTTGTATACGTCCTTCACATTTTTTTTTTTTTTTGGTTTTTGGGCCACACCCGTTTGACGCTCAGGGGTTACTCCTGGCTATGTGCTCAGAAATTGCCCCTGGCTTGGGGGGACCATATGGGACGCTGGGGGATCGAACCGCGGTCCTTCCTTGGCTAGCGCTTGCAAGGCAGACACCTTACCTCCAGCGCCACCTACCCGGCCCGGTCCTTCACATTTTTAGTCAAGTTGATTCCAAGATATTTGAGTTTGTGTGGCACTATTGTGAATGGGGTTGTTTTCTTAATGTCCATTTCTTCCTTATCACTATTGGTGTATAGACAGACCATTGATTTTTGTGTGTTAATTTTGTAGCCTGCCACCTTGCTATATGAGTCTATTGTTTGTAGAAGCTTTTTCGTAGAGAATTTAGGGTTTTCTAGGTAGAGTATCATGTCATCTGCAAACAGCGAGAGCTTGACTTCTTCCTTTCCTCTCTGGATTCCCTTGATATCTTTTTCTTGCCTAATTGCTATAGCAAGTACTTCTTGTGCTATGTTGCATAGGAGTGGTTAGAGAGGACAGCCTTGTCTTGTGCCAGAATTTAGAGGAAAGGCTTTCAGTTTTTCTCCATTGAGGACAATATTTGCCTCTGGCTTGTGGTAGATGGCCATAACAATATTGAGAAAGTTTCCTTCCATTCCCATCTTGCTGGGAGTTTTGATCAAGAATGGGTGTTGGACCTTATCAAATGCTTTCTCTGCGTCTATTGATATGATCATGTGATTTCTATTTTTCTTGTTGTTGATGTTGTGTATTATGTTTATAGATTTACGGATGTTAAATCATATATGCATTCCTGGGATGAAACCTACTTGATTGAAGTGGATAATCTTCTTAATGAGGCACTGAATCCTATTTGCCAGGATTTTATTGAGGATCTTTGCATCTGCATTCAACAGTGATATTTGTCTGTAATTTGTTTTTTGTAGCCTCTCTGTCTGGTTTAGGTATCAAGGTAATGTTGGCTTCATAAAAGCTATTTGGAAGTGTTTCCGTTTGTTCAATTTCATGAAAGAGTCTTGCCAGGATTGATAGTAGTTCCTCTTGGAAAGTTTGAAAGAATTCATTATTGAATCTATCTGGGCCTGGGCTTTTGTTTTTGGGAGACATTTGATTACTGTTTTAATTTAATCAATAGTGATGGGAATGTTTAGATATGCTACATCCTCTTCCTTCAACTGTGGAAGATTATGAGTCCAAGAATTTATCCATTTCTTCCAGGTTCTCATTTTTAGTGGCATAGAGTTTCTCAAAGTATTTTCTGATTACCCTTTGAATCTCTGCCATATCAGTCGTGATGTCTCCTTTTTCATTCCTAATACGAGTTATCAAGTTTCTCTCTCTCACTTTCTTTGTTAGTTTTGCCAGTGGTCTATCAATCTTGTTTATTTTTTCAAAGAACCAACTTCTGCTTTAGTTGATCTTTCGGATTGTTTTTTGGGTTTCCACTTCGTTGATTTCTGCTCTCAGCTTTGTTATTTCCTTCTGTTTCCCTATTTTTGGGTCCTTTTGTTGAACACTTTCTAATTCTATAAGCTGTGTCATTAAGCTATTCAGGTAGGCCCCTTCTTCCTTCCTGATGTGTGCTTGCAAAGATATATAATTTCCTCTCAGTACTGCTTTTGCTGTATCTCATAAGTTCTGATAGTTTGTGTCTTTATTATTATTTGTTTCCAGGAACCTTTTGATTTCCTTCTTGATTTCATCTCAGACCCACTGATTATTCAGTATGAGGCTGTTTAACTTCCAGGTGTTAAAATATTTCTTCTGTGTCCCTTTGGAATTCACAAATAATTTCAGAGCCTTGTGGTCAGTGATGATAGCCTGCAAAATTTCTATCCTCTTGATATTATGGAGATATGTTTTATGTGCCAGCATGTAGTCTATCCTGGAGAATGTCCCATGTACATTGGAGAAGAATTTGTATCCAGGTTTCTGGGAATGCAGTGTCCTATATATATCCACTAGGCCTCTTTCTTCCATTTCTCTCCTCAGGTCTATTATATTCTTGTTGGGTTTCAGTCTGGTTGACCTATCCAGTGTTGACAAAGCCATGTTGAGATCCCCCACAATTATTGTGTTGTTATTGATATTATTTTTCAGATTTGTCAATAATTGTATTAAGTATTTTGCTGGACCCTAACTTGGTGCATATATGTTTAGGAGAGTGATTTTGTCCTGCTCTACATACCCCTTGATTAATATAAAATGTCCATCTTTGTCCCTTACAACCTTCCTGAGTATAAAGTTTGCATTATCTGATATTAGTATGGCCACTCCAGTATTTTTATGGGTGTTATTTGCTTGGATAATTTTCTCCAGCCTTTTATTTTGAGTCTATGTTTGTTCTGACTATTCAGGTGCATTTCTTGTAGGCAGCAGAAGGTTGGATTGAGTTTTTTGATTCATTTAGCCACTCTGTGTCTCTTAACAGGTGCATTTCATCCATTGACGTTGAGAGACAGAATTGTCCTGGGATTTAATGCTAACTTTTGGTCCACTCTCAAGAGGTTTAGGAGACAGGACAGGAGACAAACACACACAGGCAGTACTCACAGTTTCACATAGTTGGGCCCCACTCCAGAGTCACTTTTTATATTGCATTATTTTACAAACCATTTCTTTTCAGATTAGCCATACTGAATTTTTTCAAACTTTATTTTAACACCATGTTTTACAAAGTTGTTCATAATACAGTTTTTTTTTGACATTTAATGTTTTAACATTAATCCTGCCAAAATTGTGACTTCTGTTCACCTTTGTCCTGGTTTCCTCTGCAACACATAAATCTGCCCCTTTAGTAGACAGAAAATAACTTATTTTATATTTCTTTGTTACAATAAAGTAGAATTATTAAAAAATAAAACAGTTAAGGAAAACTTGTGTGACCACAGTGAAGGCACAGCAGTAAGGCATTTGCGTTGCATGAGGACAACCCAGATTTCCTGCAGTCTAGGGGATGGGGGAGACCCGATTCCCTCTGAGAAGGCACCAGGATTTTCATTCCAGAGACTGTTATACCTAGGAGTTTCATTGATTTAGTGTCCGGAAGCTGTGAAGCTGGACCCTTTATATTCTGGAGGCTGTGGGGTGTGGGTGTGGAGTGTAGGGTGTGCTGAGGCCTCATAAACTAGCATCTGCAATGTAGGATGGCTCAAATCTAGGGTGTTACGAATGTTTGTTGATTTGGAAGCTAAAATATAATAAATGTAGACATGTGGTTACTACCCTTAGATTATTTTTTATCTTTATTAGGCACAGAGCTTCTTTTTATTTTGTTCCTAAAGTGATCCTCAAGTTTGCAGAGGATTGCCCTCAGACAGTGGAATTAGTTTACTGGTACAGAGAGCCAGAGTTGACTCAAAGGTTTATGTCTCTACCCTCATATCTCAGACAACACTGATCTGGATAGCTTACAAAAAAAGCTAGCTTAGAAAGTACAAAATTCAGAGGTTATTTTTTTTTATTATTGTTGTTGTTGTTGTTTTGTTTTTGTTTTTGTTTTTTTTGGTTACATGTAAGTACTTTGAGGTGTGATATGTGTACCAGACTCATCCTTTGGAGTCAGACTGAGTCTTGAAATTTGTCTAAAATCACCTCTTGGTTGGTTGATTTCTTTTCCCTATCTTTATTGCCTTGTTGATGTCTCCTGGAAAAATTTTCTTAATAAAGTATTTCATCCTAAATCCTTGGTTTATGATATGTTTCTGAGAAAGTTCCAAGTATTTGCAATTTGAAGTTCCTAACTGCATTAGAAACAGACTCAACTGATAGTAACTCGTTTGTATGCAATGGTATAAATAAGATCACAGTTCAATTATGTGAGCATTGGAAGAAATTATTGTTTATATATTGTGTTATGTCTCAGATACATAGTACTCTTGATTAAATATTAACTGATAGTAAAATATATAAGTATTTGATCCCTTATTTCTACCGTATTCACAGTATGTTTTTGTATGTCCTTTTTGACTTAGATGTATAAAAATTGTATAATTATCAAATATTCTTATACATTTTTATACATGGATTAGAACTATTCTACATATTTCTAATTTTTCTTCATTTTGTAAAACGATTTTCACATTTTTATGATTGCTTCATAAGTGCATCCCAAATTTATTTTACTAATCTTCTTTTTTGATGTCTTTTTTTATTTTTAATTTGTTTTTAGTACCCGAGACAGATTAATATATTAGGTGGCTTCTATGACTGTATGTTTTTATATGTGCCATTCTTACCAGTCATTTTTAACCAAAATATTAAAATAAAATAAAATTTATGAGCATGAACAAATATATTTTTATAATAAGGCACAGGTTTTAATCTGGACTCCAGTGAAATCTGACCTTAAAAATATGAGAGCTATCATATACATCAATATATTTCTGGGAAAAAGACAGTAAGTTTTGATTATAAGCTCAAAGACATCTGTGTCATTCAAGTGTGAGGATGAAATGTAGAAAGATAAAAAGGGTGATGTATCTTTTATAAATCTCTTGCAGTTTTATCTTACCCAGCTCTCCTCATTAAATTAGCACTTAACTAATTATCATCTCCTCTATTAGAGCATAGACTCTTTAGAGGCTGAGATCCATTCCCACCCATATCTCTTTCCTGCTGTACAGAGAATTTAGTCATAGTTTCTTGAAAGATAACAATGCTTTTTCTTTTGTATTGATGAATTTCTCAGGTGAAAAATTTAATTTTCTTCTGCATCTCCCTTTTACCCTGCATTGCTTTTATCTTTGAGAATTTACGAAGAAAAGATTAATTTTTCATAGAGATGGCACATACATCTTGAATGCGTTGAGCAAGAACTAGATGGGACACAAACATCTCCTAAGTCTATGTCCTTAGTTGGACTGGTTTTTAGTGTTTGGAGTTCTAGCATTATCATTCCTAATTTTAACTTTCTTTTTAATCATTCATGTTCTTTGCTCAAAGTTACAAAATTAATTTAGACTTTTTAAAAATAGAAAGTGATCAAGTAATTTTGTATGATTGGAACATGTGTGGTCCCCAAAATTCATGTATTAAAATTCTAATCTCCAAGTGGGTGATATTAGGAGGTGAGACTCTGAGAGTGTAGAACTCTCATGACTGAGACTAGAGGCCCATACATATCCATTACCCCTTTTGCCACAGCAAAAGATCTATGAACCAGTTTTATGAATCAGATTTCAGACTTCTACAATATTTACCTTCTAGAAACATGATTCTAGATTTTAGAGAGATTATATAACCGAGAAATGTCTGTTTACAAACCATAACTATAAATATAGTATATACATTATATATAATTATATATTAATACATACAAGTAATAATACATAATAGTATATATTGTATCAGAAGTATATAATATAATCATATTAAATCTATAAATATCTATAAATCTATAAATATATAGTATTTTGCTATAGCAGTCCAATCTAAGTTAGCTGAACTAAGCGAATTACTGAACAACCTTCTCTCCATAAGCATTGTATTCCCAGAGAACATGATTGTTGCCTCTTTATCAATCATTTGGAAGTCTTGGAAAAGTGTTCTAAAGTGGGTAAAATGCATATCGTATTACTCCATTGACAGTTCTGCTAGTCAACAGTGTACTTGATTAGGTCTAGTCCCAATACCATTTGAAAGTAGAACACTTTTCAGGGCACGCCTCCACACGCAACAATTTTTGAATGTGGAAAAGACACACATTAGACTTATTTGATGAAATATACTAGAACAATGTGGTTTTTTTTTACGACTCTAATGTGGAAAGAGAAATTCATAGAAAACACTCAATGTACAAGAGATCATCAGAAATATCCAGTACAGCACAGTAATCTTCCAATGTTTCTTCCATCAAAGCATTAAGGGTTTATTTTTTGCAGTGTTTTTGCTCATATGTTATAAGGGGCCAGAACGGTGGCACAAGAGGTAAGGCATCTGCCTTGCCCACACTAGCCTAGGATGGACCACAGTTCGATCACCCAGCATCCCATATGGTCCCTCAAGTCAGGAGCAATTTCTGAGCACATAGTCAGAAGTAGTCCCTAAGCATCACCAGGTGTGTCCCAACCCCCCCCCCCCAAAAAAAAAAAAAAGTAGAGGTGAGATAAAAAAGAGAAAATTTTCCTCATTCTTTTGTTAATAGTAGTAACTACATATGCTTCAATAAGAACTTCAAACTTTAACTTCTTAAAAATTCGCCATTGGGATAATAGCTGAAATTTGAGAAATGAAAAATGGTCTCTTATTCTTGGAAAAAAGAGAGAAAATTCTCTTAATCAGTATCAGTCCTCCATTTTTAGATAAACAATAAAATGAATACAAAATGTGTGTATTATTAGATAAAGATTAAAGTTTTTATATATATAGCACAAATACGTGCTTCAAGAATTCAAATCAAGAAACAAAATATCATCAATTCAAACCAGATCATTTCATGTATTTCTTTGTATTGCTAATAAGAAAATATTATCCTGACATTACAGAGAGGTTGAACCTCAAAATAGGTTAATTTTGACTCATTTGTCCTTACATTAATAAATTTACACAATACCTTCTTTTTTTCTACTGTTCAGACAATGCTTTGATAATTCAGTCACTTAAGGTAGACATATTTTTGCTTCACTTTTTCATAATCCTGGGACCATCCATAAAATCTTACATTAGTAAGCATGCCTTACCCATTCTATCCATCAGGTAAAGTTATCCCATTTATGCCCAAAGGTATCCTGAGACAGATAGCATCATTTCAGGAGTTGATTATGAGAACAATTTCTTCATAAAAAATAAATTTCTCCTTGTGTTTACAAGCAAACACAGACTTAAAGAGTTGTTTAACTAGGTTTGGGTGAATATTATATATTTTGGTCCCAATAACATTTTTCCAGCAGTATCTCTTTTGCAATAGGATGTGTCCAACCTCTAAAATAAAATCTAAGATATTTCTTTCTTAGAGATTTCTCTCTTAGAAAGCTTCAATATTCTATTTTAATATAGTAATTAATATTGATTATATTGATAAAGATAAATAATAAATAAATATTATATAATACATATTATATTATGTTATATATATTTTTAAAAGGGGCCATAAGCCAAATAACTTTGGATATATTTGTGTTAACAATTGGCACTCAAAAAAAGAAAAGTAAAGAAAAAAAAAAAAAAAACAGAAAAGGGGCTGGAGCAATGGCGCAATAGTAGGGCATTTGCCTTGCACAAGGCTGACCCAGGACGGACCTTGGTTTGATTGCTGGCATCCCATATGATTTCCCAAGTCAGGAGCGATTTCTGAGCGCATAGCCAAGAGTAATTCTTGAGCATCACTGGGTATGGCCCAAAATAAAACAAAAAGAAAAAAAAAAAAAGAAAAAAGAAAATTAAGGTAGTGTCAGCCCTCCAAGGACTTGGTCTAGCATTGAAAGCTCTTACTCGCAATTAGTGTTTCCCAACAGCTCTAGCTGCAAACACATAGAAGAAAATAAAATTAATCCTGTCACTGTGGAAGAAGATTTGAAGAAAGGTACACTTACTTTGACAGACGCTAAATCCAGAGGGAAGTTCTGCTTAACTGCATGTCATACAACTTTGAGATGCTTTTCCTCCCTGCCTTGTCATTACCTTCTTAGATGGTCTTGATCAAAACTTGAATTTTGCATATTCTTTTTTCTAACTTCTAATGGGAGATAGAAATCACTTCTCTAAACCTTTTATCTCATGATTTCTCTGTGTCAGAGCCCAGACACTTGTGAAAAATTGAGTGTTACAGTTCTTTGAGAATCAAACCCACTGAAGTATCTTGGGACTTTGAAAGGAAGAAATAATAAAATTCAGGTATATTATGATAAATATATAGCAATGAAGTGACAGGCAGTTTATCAATGTTCTAAGAAAAAAAGTTTCAAAGAGCAGAGTCAGTAGCACACCTCCAATACTAATAGTTTGGTGAAAAGCTTATCATTTTAAATAAGGAAGAGCTTACATATATTGATGTAGCCCTGTGCTGCTTGGTACCTCTCCTATTAAAAGACACAGGCTGAAACCATGAATTTGAGGCTGCATATTTTTATTTATAAATCCTTGCAGTAGGATAGAAAAAATCCTTGGTTTGTAATCAAACCTATGTCCTTAGGCAGGGCATTATCAGCAGTTTCTAGATTTATCTCAGTCCATATCAAGATGGCAACAGATGACAATTATGAAACAGTGGTTCCTCAGATTAGATTCCTTAGAGGCGATTTTCAACAAATAAGTCATGTACAAGTGATTCATTGAAGAAATAATTCTAAAAGAAACAACATAAATAGTGGAGTGGGAGTGGGATAAGAAAACTAAGTAAAATCTTACAGTGTGGAGTTCCTTAGCTTGACCCCTAGTGTAAATCTGAAGCTATTCCCCCAAAAGAATTATACCACAAAGAAAGCCCAAAGTATGTTCTATTTATTAAGGTAAATGTCAATTTGGATTTTCTTATTTTGGGAAAATAAGTTTGCAAATACCTGAAGACAGTTCTCAATATGGATCATAGATGTTGGGAGCGAAAAGGAATTAAATAAATTACCTGTGTTCAAAAAAAATTTAAAGTGAATTTGATACCAATAGATGTATCTATTTGTAAATGTATATTTACATAAATGTAAATGTAAATTTGTAAATGTATCTACAAGTAAATGGAGAAATTTCTTTGTATTCTAAAATAGTTATATCCAATGTGGATTACAGAATGTCTTTTTTTGGTAACCAGTGAAAAGAAATAGGTATTGTAGAAAAGAGCGCAACATTATGATGTTCACATTAGCAATGAAAACAGCGGGGTTTTGGATCAGGAAACTAGGTTCTACTCACTCTGTTTCAGACAGGATCTAGTCACCATCAGGACTGTGGAAAATAAATGTATCACTTAAAGCCAGGGATCCGTTGTGCCTATCATGATAGCAATTACTTTGATCTAGGAAAGAAAGGCCCTAAAGTGAGATTAAGTTACAGAACAACTGGGCTTCTGCTATTTTTCTCTTAGGTCTGACCTGATCATGGACTTATTCATCGTCCTGAGTGTAAGAAAAAAAGAAGAAGGGGTCGGAGAGATAGCATGGAGGTAAGCCGTTTGCCTTTCATGCAGGAGGTCATCGGTTCGAATCCCGGCGTCTCATATGGTCCCCCCGTGCCTGCCAGGAGCAATTTCTGAGCCTGGAGCCAGGAATAACCCCTGAGCACTGCCGGGTGTGACCCAAAAAACACACACACACACACAAAAAAAGAAGACAGAATAACTATTATTACAATTAATAATAGTCTTAGTTTACGAAGCTGATTTGGAAGAGGTTGTGGTCTAACCAGATATTTCCTGTTATTTGTATGCAATTAATATATCATGGTTCAAATTTTTTAATTTATTTTTCAAAATTCATTTTCAATATCACCTTTCTTTTTATTTTGTCTTCTGTTCATTTTTAAATTAGAGTTCAGTTTGGATATGTTTTCTTACTTTTCTAAACATTATCTTAGCTAGTTATCTTTTTTTTGTTTGTTTGGCTTTTCTAGGGAAATACACTGAGTGGAACACAAGGCTTTCTCCATGGACCCAGGGATCACTCTTGGCTCTCTTGGGGATCACATGGAGTGCTGGGGTTTGAATCCAGGTTGACCATGTACAAGGTAAGCAGCCTACCCACTGTATTACTGTTCTCTCCCCCAGTTAATGATGTTATCCTCCCTTTTGATAATGTTGTTGTTGATATTGGAGATAACCAGGACTGGCTGTTGAGTTCACAATTTATTCATTGTAGTGCTTGATGAGGCTCACATACCAGATTGTGGTGCATACACTCTTGGTTGTGGTGCTCACCAACCTGAGAGTTCCTTTAGTTATGGTACCTGCACTTTATTGCCAGGGTTCACCCTCTTGAGATAAGTTTAGGGTAGGGGTCTTCAAACTACAGCCTGCAGGCAACGTGCAGCACACCAAGGACATTTATTTGGCCTTCTGGATGCTTTACTGCCGCTGCCTGTCCTGCTTAGCTGCTGACTTGTCCTGGGCCTGCAGTGTGCATGCGGGGGTCTGCACTGCACTCCCCAACTCTCCTCCTTCTTTCTGTCTCTGGGTTTTCTACTTCCAGCCAAAAGCAGGCCCATGGTTTCCATGGAAATACTGGTAAGTTCATTTATTTAACTTGTTCTTCATTTTAAATATTGTATTTGTTCCTATTTTGTTTTTTTTTACTTAACTAAGATATGTGCAGTGTACATAGGAACCTGTTCATAGTTATTTTTTCAAACTATAGCCTTGCCTTCCAGTGGTCTGAGGGACAGTGAATTGGCCTCCATTTAAAAAGTTTGAGGACCCTTCATTTAAATTGTGTTACTCATGGGAGATGCTATGCTTGTACATGAAAACATTCATCAGCGGTCACAGTTCTTGACTGTGATGTTTGCACATCTTTTAAGTTATGGGGCTTGTTAGGTGTCATGCTCCTTTTTGTGGTGCTTACACACACAAAAAGCTATGATGCTGCCTAAAATTATTCATGGGGCCACGGATCACAGACAACATTGCTGACAGCTGCAAGTAGTATAGGTAATATATAGGAAGTACCGAGGAATTGAACTATTTCCATATGCTTGCAAGATTGTTGCTCTATGCCCTTACATTATTCCTCAAAGTTCTAAACATTCTTATAATTCATAGTATCATCATATATGAGTAGGTTTATCTTACTATGCTTCACACATGTTTACTGAATATGCCTTTCTATAAAAAGTTTCCTGCCAAGTTCTAATATGAAGCTCAGATATTAATCAGACATGATCATCCCTCTTAAAACATTTATTAACAGAAGTAGTTTTAGAGCTTTTTCTGAAATAGAGGAACAGGATCATTTGGGAATATGATGCATGAGTTATTTAATAAAGGCCCTTGCTAAGGGTCCTGTCAGACACAATTATCGATTGAGTATACTTACACAAAAATCCCTATATTGTATTTGTTAAATTTGATCTTTCCTGAGAAGTTTGCTCAACGCATATTAATTTCATCTCCGAGAATGTAGGGATCACCAGTGAGTAGAAAGAGGCATTCACGTGTACTGGAGAAAGTTTGGTCAAGGGAAAATAGAAACCTGCCTAAATTCAGTCAATCCTTTGTTACCAACTGTGGGTCCCTGAACTAGAAATTAAACACTTTGAGCTATTCTTCATTTGTATAACAGGAACAAAAGTATTTTCAAAAGGATTATTAGAGGGCAGATGTTTCAGGAGAAATAATTTTAGAACTCTAAAAAGAAGGCAGTAAGCTTGTCTTCTTTATGAAAATGCTATTTTCTCAACTGAGAAGAGTAAAAGCAACTGGCAGAGCTTTTAAACTTCCTCTGGTTGCAATTCAATACAACAAGATTTTTCTGAGGGTTGCTGAGTTTGTTCTACATTATATAGGTGAAAAATTGCATAGCTCTGTGGTAGGGTAAATGAAGATTGGTACATGTTCAAAAGGAACATGATTCCTGATGACTAAGTGCCATCTTATTGGTGAGAGGCAGTAAAAGTCAGTTTTCTTAATTATTAGAATATTTATTTCTACAATTATTGTTTATTATACATTCTGCCATGCTATCCTAGGAATTTGATTTCTAGCCTCTTTTATATCTTACTGTTCTTTTTAATTATTTTTTATTTAAACCATTGTGACTTACAAAGTTATTCACAGTTGAGTTTTAGACATAGAGTATTCCAGGGCCAGTTCACCACTAGTGTCAACCTTCCTTCACCAACGTTTCCAGAGTCCATCACATGTCACCATCCCCTACCCAAGTCTACCATCATAACAGACCCATTTTTAATTTTTGTTGTTAAAGTTTGAGTTTCATTATTGTTGATAGGCATAGATCCTGCTGTTGATTATTGTTGATTCTGGCTTGGATATTTAGTTCTGTTCTTTCTTTTTTTCTTTTTTTGTTTTCATTTCTTTTCAGGGGGGCACATATGGTGTCTCTCAGGTGACACTTCATGACTATGAACTCAGAAATCGCTCCTGGCTTGGGGGACCATATGGGATGCTGGGGATGGAACTAAGTTCTGTCCTGGGTCAACCTCCTGCAAGGAAAACCCCTACTGCTGTGCTACCACTTCGGCTCCTAGTTCTATCATTTCTTAACACCACCAAAGCATCTGAGACCCTTTGGCCCCTGTCCCTCATCATTTCATTTTTCTTTCTCTTCCACCACTCCTTTTCTTTTCTTCTCCTCACTAAACTCTGAGACCTAGAGTGTTTTTGAAAACCCCCTTTAAACCATTGCATTTCTTCATGCAGTGATTCTAAATACCACATATAAGTGATATTCTGTATTTAACATCCTTCTTCTGGCTCATGTTGAATGGCTTCATTCAACATGTCATGAAATTTACTGTAACATGGGTAGAACTAGAAGATATTGTTTTCTATTCTTTGGTAATGAGGGTCATACATCCTTCTCTTTTGAAAGAGAAGTTGGAAGTTGGTTTATCAATAAAGTCTCCCCATAAATGACTGTACAATATAATACATCTTTTTACATATTCTGTTTTTTTTGCCTGCCTTATTTGCCTATATCAAAGCAACTACTGATTCAAAATATTGTTTATTGTATCATAATATAGAAATGATGCAAAAATTTAATATGTAAACTTAATACTAGTGTATGATGCAAATTCAATAAGATGGTTTATATGAATATCATCTTAGCTAGGGTCTTGCTTTATTACATAAATCAACAGTGTGCCTTCCTGAGGGTCAACAAAAATTGTGCTCTGAGACACCCCCTTAACTCACACATGAATGTAGAGTGCCCAAAGAATCCTCCAGGGAGCCCCAAAAAGTCAATTCC
This sequence comes from Suncus etruscus, assembly GCF_024139225.1. Lineage (NCBI taxonomy): Eukaryota > Metazoa > Chordata > Mammalia > Eulipotyphla > Soricidae > Suncus > Suncus etruscus. Next base: position 4,158,083 of record NC_064867.1, read on the forward strand.
AGGAATGTCACAAACACACTGGGCCAGAGATGAACCAACCAACAGACTTAGACAAACACTTAAACCCACCCAGCCACCCTCTGCCCTATGAGACTACGTGGTTGCAGAGAAGAAGAGGGGACCCCCAGCCCCACTCCACTCAGGCACCCTCCACCACACCCCTGGGTCTAATTCCAGGCTCTGGGACCCCAGAGGGCACCTATCCTGTTCCTAGGAGGTGGCCTAGGGAAGGATGTGCCTGGGAGAAAGAGGTTCTAAAGTCCCAAGCAGCCTGCCCACACTCCTTCATCCCTGACATCACCCAACTCAGCTGAGGGGAGAGGTGCAGGTGGTACCCCAAGATTCAGCAAGCCCTGAAGCCAATCCAGCTCCTGAAATTTCCTTACCTCCCGAAACTCCCCCATCAGCTCACTCTCCCAGGTTGCACTTGAGGAAAAAGAGAGTTGGGAAGGGGCACCTAGCACAGGGTCCCCTGCAGGGCCCTTCCTGGGGTCTTTCTCTCCCTGGAGCCCCTCTGAGCCTGGGGAGGGGGCGAGTCCCACTACCTACACTAGAAAAAAAAAAGAAAAAAACTCCATATTTTCTAAACCACAGCTACTTGTGTATAAAGACAAATTGTTCTCTACATGGAGTTTTACAAAAATAAGTGGAACAGGTAAGAGCAAGGAGAGGCAGACAAATTCTATTTTCTCTGGGACTCTAAATAGAAAAAATCCATTCCAATGATGAAGAAAGCAGGATGTGACTTTAAAAAAAATGTTGTTGTGGGAATCGAGTAAATATGGGGTGATATTGCAAAAAGGTTAAAGAGGTTGGAAAACAGAGCTCCTGCTTCAAAGAGCATACATCCTGAAATAGATACTCCAATAGGTATTTGAGCAAAAAATCTTTCTCTTATGGAGACTCTTTGCCTGTTCACTGTCACTATTCATAGTTCTCTTGCCTGCTCCCTTTTGTTTCTGCCTATTTGTGTGATTTAGTAAAACTATACATTTTCAAGGGTGGTTTTCTTCTGTTGTTTTGTTTTGTTTTGTTCTTTTGTTTCCTGTCAACACAAAGATAATTCAGGGTAAGATCCAGTTTCATTTTAGACAGCCAGGCATTGCTTTTTCTGATAAGTGACAATAGGAAGTTTTTCGGGTTAAGTCGTCATTAGCAAATCACAAGAGGTGTCTGAATTGATGTCAAGAAGTGAAGAGTCAGAGCTCTGGTTCTTAGAACTGACAGATGATACCTTAAAGTTGAGAGTCTTTATCTTTTGCCAGTCTCCTTTGTTAAACCACAGCCTAGAGTGCCATATTTTCTTCAGAGTTAGAACCAATGATTCACAAAAAGGCCAGAGAAAAGGCAGTGATCAGACTACAGTTTCTATGTTTAGGCCTGAAGTAAACTTGTAGAGGGGGGATTTGTCACTCCTGTATTATGTGATACTTGCCAAGTAGATTTCCATGGAAGCTGTGTTTTTTTGACCAGTAGAGAAACATACAAAATCTGAGATATGAGGATGGAGAACCTAAAAAATGACTTGTATGTTTGTGTGTGTGTGTGTGTGTGTTTTTTAATGTGATCTAGAGCATTTACAATGAAGCAGTTGCTAGTTCAGGGATTTAAATTGGGTCATGGGTTTTATAATTCTTTATCTTTAATATACAGAAAACTCAACAATGCTTAAAGGGAAATTTGTAGCATCTAGTGAGCATAACAGAAAAGAAGAGTCTAAAAATAATGTTTAGTAGTTTGGGGAATGAGCGGTCACATGAAAGAAAACAGAACTGTGCATAAATGTGGTAATCCAATCAGAAAAGAAGCCAGAGGGATTCCTGCGCATATATTCTGTAACTGAAAATTAAAGTAAAAGAATGGGTAAAGGTGGAATCAGTTTCTAACTGTTGAAGTGCGAAATTTCAAACAAGCTAGAAGAGCAAGTTAGCATGAAATGGGTTTGGAGACATCCATATGAAGTGGTGCTTGGCATTATATAAAAAGAGATTGATATATGTAGAAATATTTATAAAATGTGGGTTTTTTTTACAAATAACCATTTTTATATTTATTATACACATGTATATTTTCTTGCGTTGCCATTGGAGGGGGTCTAAAAGTATACTCTAATAACAAAGAGTATTCTAAGTGCTCATATCTTGTTTCAATATATCTGGGCACCTGTTTTCTATATTATTTTTCAAGCAAAGGAAGAGGACTTTTTGGAGTAATATCTAATTTTAGAGGTGGGGAGGTAATTTTCTAGATGAGCTTGGAGCAATTCTGTAGTATCAAAAAGTGCTAAAGAGAAAAATATTTTTATGTATCTTCTTGTGATCACACCAAATCTACACCAAAATTTAAATTAATTTACACATGCACCAACCTGAGATTTCAACCAACAAAGTTTTCCCAGTATGGGATAGGAGGAGCATGTCTGAAGACTGTAGTTTGAGACATGATGACAAGAGAGGATCTTCTGCAGAAATACCAGCTATTGTTAGGAGATTTGTAAGTAGCATAACTTTATGAGGTAGAAGGAGAAGTTGCAGTGGACACCTAGTATCCCAATTCTATGATCCTATACACTGAAATGAAATGCAAGAAAAAAAAAAAGAGGTGTCTGAGTTGTTGGCAGGTGTCATCTTGGCAACTCCTTCCAACCTTGCTGGTAGACTCCATATTGAATATCTGTCTCCAGAGAAATACACTCTCAGATAAATCTTAAGAAAAGCTTTGTCTACCCCTTAGCTAGCTTGGGGGGAGGAAGGAAAAAGAGTGATGCTTTTTTTCTTGCAGGCAAAGAGACTCAGCTTGTGCCTAGTTAGCAACCCCATATATATATTTATTATATATAAGATAATCTAACATAAATAATATATTATATTAATATATCATTATACATCATATTAATATCAAGAAATATAATAATATATAAAATATAATGATAAAATAAATTAATAAATATATTAATATCATGTTATGTTAATGTAATATATATTGATAGATTATTTATAATATAATATAAATATAATATAATTATATAAATATATTATGTAACATATAATTATATAATATTATATATATGTGTATATATATTGCTTTTGGGGCCACACCTGGTGGCAGGTGCTCCGGGGTTACTCTTGGCTCTGTGCTCAGAAATCGCTCCTGGCAGGCTAGGGGAGGAATCATGTGGGATGCCGGGGATTGAACTCAGGTTGGTCCAGGTTAGCAGCATTATGGGCTATCACTCTGCCCCCAACCTGCACTCTTATAAACGGAAAGCAACCGTGGACCTCAAAAAGCATAGCCAGTTTGCTAGAGGGCCCTGCTTACTGTGAGTATTGTCAGTCCCAAGTGCATGCTCTGTCACCAGCTGGAATTGAGGTTCCAGCTACCTCCTAAATCCCCACCCTGACATGAGTTTTACAGTCAATGTTCAGGATACTGAGACAACCTTAGCCTGATGGTCTGATGTACCTTAGCCTAGGTACTGATGATATGACCTCTGTTTTGCTATTTACTTTCTCTCAAACTTATATAGCTGACTCTGGATACTTATGATTTCATCCCACTGTGACTTCTCAGACCCTTTTAAACTTGTGTCACTGAGTGTCTTATAACTCAAACCCATGTTCACTCCAAAACAGATACCACAACCCCATCTCATCGCGGGAACACATGAAGGCACAGAAACTTGCTCAGAGCAATGAACCAGCAACCCATTCTGCAGCAGTGCTTTACAAATTAACTAAACTTTCAATCAGTAGTCCTAATGTTTACTAACAATTGAAGATAAATAGAAGATAAATCCAATAATTATATAGGAAATTTGAGAGCATTTTTGACGAATGCCCAAACAAAAATCATAGACCTAGAATACAGTTATTGAACTAAGAAGGTCAATGAAGAAACACAAAAGAAGAATGGGAGAAGCTGAAAAAACAAATCAATTTTGAGTTTGAAAGTAAAATAGGAGAAATCACCCAAGTACATGAGCAAAACTTAAAGAAAATCAAAACAACAAGGATAATATAATAGCTCTGTGAGATAGTATGATGAACACATTCACATCAAATAATTTACAGGAAAATGAAAAGAGAATGGAACATGAAATGCATGTGAAACAGCAATCCTTCCCTCTCCCTGCATAGCTACTTGGGAAAACAAAAATAGGCAACATCATTTTCCATAACTTCAAACTGTCCTAAAAAGACGTAGTATTTAACATGACATGGCTTTGAAATAAAGATAGATACTCACATCAAAGGAATAAAGTTTAATAGCCTGAGATATATTATTCATCATTATTTAATCAGGTAATCTTCACTAAAGGAGCAAAAATATAAAGAATAAGAATAAGAAAAGCTTTTTCAACAAGTGGTGTTGGGAAAACTAAACAGCTACATGCAAAAAAGAAAAAAATGAACTTATACGTTTTTCTAATGCCGTGCACAAAAAGCAAATCAAAATGGATTAAAGACCTGGGTATCACACCTGAATCCATAAGCTGTATAGAGAAAACCTAGGCAAAGCTCTACATGACATTGAAGCTAAAGGCATGATCTTTAAGAATGACCTTTCTTGGGCCGGGCGGTGGCGCTAAAGGTAAGGTGCCTGCCTTGCCTGCGCTAGCCTTGGACGGACCGCGGTTCGATCCCCCGGTGTCCCATATGGTCCCCCAAGCCAGGAGCAACTTCTGAGCACATAGCCAGGAGTAACCCCTGAGCGTTACCGGGTGTGGCCCAAAAACCAAAAAAAAAAAAAAAAAGAATGACCTTTCTTGATCTGGAGGCTAGCTCTAGCCAGCATGGGGTTTGGGGGAGATCCCGTGTCAAAGGCCTTCTTCCTAACTTGGGTATTTTGGGAGCCTTGATAGGCCCCCAGCCATCCCCTCTTCTGCCCCCGGCCTCCAGGCCTTCCCTGGGTGCCAGCCCAGGTGGCCAGCCGAGGTGGTCCCTCCTGGGTGGGGTCCCAAGCTTTCCCCGCCCTTTCCCCAGCACTAGGGTGGGAAGGGCACAGGGTGGAGGGCTGGAAGATCCTGGCTTCTGGCTCTCTACCGAATGCTTTTTTGATCTGGAGGATAGCTCTAGCTGGCATGGGGTTTGGGGAGACCCCATGTTGAAGGCTTTCTCCCTAACTTGGGTGTGCTGGGAGCCTTGATAGGCCCCCAGCCATCCCCTCTTCTGCTCCCGGCCTCCAGGCCTTCCCTGGGTGCCAGCCCAGGTGGCCAGACAAGGTGGGTGTCGGGTGGTCCCTCCTGGATGGGGTCCCAAGCTTTCTCTGCCCTTCCCCCAGCACTAGGGTGGGAAGGGCAAAGGGTGGAGGGCGGGAAGATCCTGGCTTCTGGCTCTCTACTGAATCCTTTCCTGATCTGGAGGCTTGAGGAGACCCCATGTCGAAGGCCTTCTCCCTAACTTGGGTGTGCTGGGAGCCTTGATAGGCCCCAGCTGACCCCTCTTCTTCACCCGGCCTCCAGGCCTTCCCTGGGTCCCAGCTCAGGCAGCCAGAAATGGTGGGTCCTAACTTGGGATGTGCTGAGATTTGCTCGATTGCACTAATGTTGTCACTGGCAATTTCTTACCAGTTTACATGTTCAAACTGCATGGGGGCTAGCGCCCTGTGCGCACAGTATATATTAAGAGTATTCCCTATCCTTAAGTTATGTTTTGCGTATGCAGAATGTCCATTTTGTATTCTGCCCTTTTGCACACCCCTACAAAGCTCATTTTTACTCCTTAACTCTCTCATTCCCCCCCCCCCACCAACCATCAGTAACCCACATTACTCTTTTTAACTTCAGTACTGCACAATCCTAATCACAGACCAAAGCCTTGCATTGAATCTAACAACCCCCTACTATTTTAAAAGACATAAAATGGACAAGTATGTCTTTTGAATATTTTATGTGTTTTTTCTCTGACAGCTATATGTCTTACTAAATATTCTATTATACAGTGATGATTCTAACCACTTTTTTTTCTCTTCTCTTTGTGAGCTGTTCAATAAGAAATTTTGGTAAGAGTTCCCCAGTTTAATGCTTATGATTGAACCATGTCATGGGAATTGTTGGACTTGTTCTTATGACCCCCATATGTGCCAATAACGCCACGTGGCATTGTTCCTTGTTTGGATAGGCACATTTAAATGGGAAAATACTATACATACAAATAAGATATTATCTAATAGAGATTGGAACACACAAATCTTATAGTGCAATGAACCTTACACCCTGAACATTGACATGATGACCTGGCACAGGCCTCAGAAGAATGGGCATTCTCCATTCACCCCTGAACCAGGGAAGCCATCCAAGAAACATCCAAGTTTGTCTATAACATCACCTGGAAGCAATTATTTACCAGGGAAGACCCTACTGCTGCTCTGACTTCGACTTACTCAAAAGAGACTTCCCTTAACACTGAGAAGACTTAACAACAACAACGACCTGCTTACAGGACAGGGCTCTCTGCATTGCCCTTTAATTGTGAGGTGAAACTAGAGGACGCTCCACATCCTGACTTCAATGTAGGATATGCAGATTCCAGGATCTTTTTTTTTACAGATTTATTTTTAATTATGAGACCAAAGATGCAAAGAAAGAGGAAAAGGTAAAGTTACAATGGAAGGACAATCACCCATAAACAGAATTAGAAGAAAACCCCTTGCTGATACCTTAATTTTTGACCTTTCAGCCAAAGAACATTAAGAAAAATAAAATAGAACCCATGTACAATTACTTTGTCCCTCAAGTCCCCAGATTGTAGTACATTATAACATTTCTTAGCAGTACACAAAGCAATCTAAGGCCATAAAACTTATGTAACTCCTTAAACATTGAAGGCATAGTATTTTCTTACATTTACTTACCCATGCATATTAGCTTAAGTTAATCACAAAAGTTTAAGTGTTTTTTTTTTTAAGGATTAGAGTCAAAGGAGCACCGTATAAACGGTGTTAGAGTTGCAGCTATTGTTTGCATAGGCCCACCAAAATATGAGGGACACAGAAAAGAAAAGCCTTGGCCTAATTACACAGAGACCCTACCCCTGAAGTTTCCTGGCAGAAAACCAACTCTAGGCTCCAGGCAAACTAGTTTGTCCAATCCAAGACATTGTCTGTAGTGCCAATACACTTTTATTTTTTACAGTCTCTGTTGTTGGTATCATGTTTCTGTATTAAAGATTCTGGAATCTGCATATCCTAAATTGAAGTCAGGATGGTGTAGACTAGAGCATCCTCTAGTTTCACCTCACAATAAAAGGGCAATGCAGAGAGCCTTGTCCTGTAAGCAGGTCATTGTTGTCAAGTCTTCTTAGTGTTGAGGGAAGTCTCTTCTAAGCAGGTCAATGTCAGAGAAGCAGTAGGGTCTTCACTGGTAGAGGATTAGTTCCAGATGATGTTATAAATGATCTTGGATGTTTCGTAGTTAGCTTCCCTGGTTCAGGGGTGAATGGAGAATGTCTATTCTTCTGAGGCCTTTGCCAGGTCATTATGTCAATGTTCAGGGTGTAAGGACCCATTACTCTACAAGATTTCTGTGTTTCTACCTCTATTAGATAGGAACTTATTTGTATGTATCGTATTTTCCCATTTTAATGTGCCTATGCAAACAAGGAACAATGCCACATGGTGTTATAGACCCATATGGGGGCTGCAAGAACAAGTCCAAAAATCCCCATGACAGGGTTAAACATAAGCATTAATCTGAGGGACTCTCTCGTCAAAAATTCCTTAATGAACAGCTCACAAAAAGAAGAAAAGATAACAAGTGGGGAAAATCTTCACTGTGTAAGAGAATATTTAGTAAGAGTTATAGCTGTCAAAGAAAATAGACATAAAATATTCAAAAGCCATATGTGTCCATTTTATGTTTTTTGAAATAGTTGGGGGTTGTTAAATCCAGTGCACCACTTTGGTGTGTGATTGGGACTGTGAAGTACTGAAGTTAAAAAGGGTAAATGGGGGTACTGATGCTTGGGGGTGATAGAGTTAAGAGTGAAAATGAACTTTACAGGTGTGTGCGAATGAGCAGAATACAAGATGGACATTCTACATACACAAAACATAACTGAAGAATAGGATATACTATTAATATTTACTGTGTGCGCGAGGGCAATATGTAGACTGAACATGTAGACTGGTAAGAAATCGCCAGAGACTGCCTTAGTAAAACGAAGCAGCTTTCAGCACCCCCCAATTTGGACCCACCTTTTCTGGCCGCCTGGGCTGGGTTCCAGGGAAGGCCTGGAGGCCGGGGGGCCAGAGAAGGGATGGCTGGAGACCTACCAAGGCTCCCAGCACCCCCAAGCTAGGGACAAGGCCTTCGAACTGGGGTCTCCTCAAACCCCATGCTGGCTAGAGCTAGCCTTCCAGGATCTTTAATACAGAAACATGATACCAACAACAGACTGTGTGAAAAATAAAAGTGTGTTGGCACTACAGACAATGTTTTGGATTGGATAAACTAGCTTGCCTGGAGCCTAGAGTTGGTCTTCTGCCAGGAAACTTCAGGGGTAGGGTCTCCTTATATTTAGGCCAAGGTTTTTCTTTTTCATATCCCTCATATTTTGGTGGTTCTATGCAAACAATAATTGCCATTCTAATACCGTTTTTACTGTGCTCCTTTGACTCTAATCCTTAAAAAAAACCACTTAAACTTTTGAGGTTAACTTAAACTAATATGCATGTGCATGGAAATGTAAAAAAATATTATGCCTATAATGTTTAAGGAGTTACATAAGTTTTATGGCTTTAGATTGCTTTGTGTGCTGCTAAGAAATATTATGTACTACAATCTGGGGACTTGAGGGACAAAGTAATTGTAAGTGGATTCTGTTTTATTTATCTTAATGTTCTTTGGCTGAAAGTTCAAAGTTAAGATATCAGCAAGGGGACTTCTAGAATTCTGTTCATGGGTGATTGTCTTCCATTGAAACTTTACCTTGTCCTCTTTCTTTGCATCTTTGTTCTCATAATTAAAAATAAAAAATAAAAAAAAAATAAAAAAAGAGGGCAAAGAAACTAGAAAAAAAAGAATGAAACACCACTCACCAAGCAGGTAGAAGTAAATAAAAACAAATGGGACAGCATTAAAATTAAGAAGCTTCTGCACTTCAACGGAAATAAGTAGGATACAACGACAGCCCAGATTAGAAGAAATTATTTACCTACCAATCATCTGATAAGGGGTTAATATCAAAAGATAAATAAAGCACTGGGAGAATTTTATCAGAAAAAATACTCAGCCCCATTAAAACTGGGAAAGGTTATAAATAGAAACTGCCTCAAAGAAGAAATACAAATGGCAAGAGACACATAAAAATGTTCTGCATCATCAGTTTTCAAAGAGATGCAAACCAAAGCCACAACAAGATGTCATCATATACCACAAAGACTGGCATACATCAAAAAGTAAAAGAACAACCAGCACTGGCCTGGATGCAGCGGTAAAGAACCTTTATTTTCTGCTGGTGGAAATGTTGACTAGTTCAATCTTTCTAGAAAACAATATAGACATTCCTAATAAATATAGGATTTGGAGAAAAGACATATGTGTACCTATATCCTTTGTAGCACTATCCACAATAGCCAAAATCTGGACACAATCCAAGTGTCTAAGAATAGGTGACTGAAGAAAGTGACTCGCCATGTCCCAGTAACTGTGGGTCAAAAACAGTGTCGCTCCATCTGCCACCATTAAGGTCAGTTGGGACCCCCCCAAGCCTAGACACCCCAACTTTTTGGACTCTATTGAGCAGGAGTCTGGGAAACAAGGGCAGGCTTAAGACAGGCACCTTGTGTTAGCAGCTCTTCTCCTACTGGAGGTACTCGCCATACCCCAGTAACTGCAGGTCAGATGCCTAGGAGAGATCAGTGATATCTGTTCATACGTATTCCGGACATAGTATCCCTACCCCACAAACCCTGCTGACACTTCATTCTATACCAGACAGACCTAGGCAGACAAGGCCCAACTTCTTTCTCACTTAGAAAACATACAGTTCCAGGGGCCAGAACTATAGCACAGAGGTAGGTTGTTTTCTTTATAATGTGGGTGACCCAGGACAGACCTGGATTCTATCCTCAGAGTCCCGTCCAGGAGTGATTTCTGACCTGAGGAGCCTCAAAACCAAATATATATGTGTATATATATATATATATATATATATATATATATATATATATATATATATATATATATACAGCTCCAAATATATATATTTGCTCATAAACCTATCTATCTATCTATCTATCTATCTATCTATCTATCTATCTATCTATCTATCTATATTTATCTATCTATCTATTTATCTATCTATCTATTTATATGTATCTCCAAATCTATCATCTATCTATCTATCTATCTATCTATCTATCTATCTATCTATCTATCTATCTATCTATCTATATGTATCTTCAAATCCAAAAGCAAAACCAAAAAAAAAAAACACTAGACTGTAACATCTCTACCATACTTTGGTAACCTTCTGTACCTAGAATATATAAGCCCTAAAATATATCTACTTCCAATCACCTCCTACACAAATAAACAGACCATCTTAAAAACCATATCCTGAAACTCTAGTACCCCAAACCACACTATGCAAAGAACAATGGGGAAACTGAGAATGACACCAGAAGCTAGAGACATGAAGAGAAATTCTAACATATTTCCTAGTCTTCCAAAATGCACGAACTTAATAAACGAGAATCTAAAATCAGCATTTAATATGTTAACAATGGAATTCAAAAATTCACTAACCAAAAAAATTAAGAAATTCATAGAGGAATTATTCATCCAATTCAAAGAAGAATTCTATCAGAAGATGAGAGAGTCTTTACAAATGGAACTTAAAGAACTAAAAAACATGCCAGCAAGCCATAGTAGCAGAATTACACACAAAGAGAATCAATTGTATTATAAACTTAAGAAAATTCAAGTCAACAACAAAGAAGTCAACAAAGAAATGATAGATAAAACATAGGAAGGCAATGTAAGGTACATAATGACCAAAGACAAAAGAAATAATCTACAACTTTTAGGAATACCAGGAGGGGAGGAAAAAGAGAAAGGGGAAAAACAGTGAGGGGGAAATAATAACACATAACTTTCCCACTCTCTGAAAGAGACACTTGCACAAATCCAAAAGGCAAAAGAGTTTCGAATAAAATAGATCCTAATATATCTACACCAAAAACAAAGAGAGAGATGAATTCTGTAAAGCAATAAGAGAGAAAAAAACCCACAAGTACAAAAGAAGGAACTTAATGAAATTCAAGTCAACAACAAAGAAGTCAACAAAGAAATGATAGACAAAACATAGGAAGGCAATGTAAGGTACATAATGACCACAAGTACAAAGGAAGGAACATAAGAATCAAACCAGATCACCCATTTGAAACAATACAGGAAAGAAGACAATGGAAGTGGGCCTGGAGAGATAGCACAGTGGCGTTTGCCTCGAAAGCAGCCTATCCAGGACCAAAAAGGTGGTTGGTTCGAATCCCGGTGTCCCATATGGTCCCCTGTGCCTGCCAGGAGCTATTTCTGAGCAGACAGCCAGGAGTAACCCCTGAGCACCGCCGGGTGTGGCCCAAAAAACAAAACAAAACAAAACAAAAAACCAACAAAACAAAAAAAACAAAACAAAAAAAAAACCGAGAAGACAATGGAAGTATATATTTAAATTACTGAATGAAAGAAATTTACAACCTAGAGTCCACTATCCAACTACCTGCAAAACTCTAATTTATGTGGTAGGGAGGACTAACAACATTCTCATACCAAAAACAAACAAAAACACCTCACAATTTTTGTGCTAACCAAACCAGCTCTAAATAAACTACTCAGAGGTCACACTCTCTGTGAATAATCTCCTTAAAAGACACAGAGTAGAGGGTTTGATCAGAAAACAAAAACTGGATATCTGTTGCCTGCAGGAAACACACCTAAAAGATCAGGATAGACAGAGATTTGGAATAAAAGGATGGAAATCAATTATTAAATCCACTGGGAAAAAAACTGGGATAGCCATACTTATATTGGAACAAATTGTATTCAACCTCCAGAAAGTGCACAGTGACAAAGAGAGGTCACTACTTATTGATAAGAGAACTATTAGACCAAGAAGTACTAACTCTGATGAACATTTATGCACCAAATGTAGAGCCAGCAAAATATGCAAGTTTGCTCATAAACGTAGAGAAAAATATGGACAGGAATGTGATAGAAGTAGGAGACTTCAACACATCATTATAACCACTAAACAGACCAGTAGGCAGAAAAATAGCAAAGACATATCAACTCAAAATTAGGAACTAGAAAATTAGGATTAATGGACATAAACAGAGCTCTCCATTCTCAGGAAGTGGCATACATATTCTTCTCAAGTGCACATGGAACCTTCTCTAGAATAAACCACACCATAGGATATAAATATAACTTACATAAGTTCACAAGTATAAGAATTATACCAAGCACCCTATCATACCACCACACAACAAATATCAATATTGACTGTAAAAAGAATGTGTGCAAAAATAAACACCTGGATATTAAAGAAATGCTGCTCAACAACAGCTGGGATCTAAAAAGAAGTCAAGGAAGAAAAAATAAGATTCCTTGAGATGAACAATAATGAGAAAATAGATGGTCAAAATCTATGGGATACAGTAAAAGCAGCAATTAGGGATAAAATCATAGCAATATAGGCCTATGTTAGGAAAGAGGAAAATGACAAAATTAATAGCTTAAAGGGATACCTTAAGATCTGGAAAACTAGCAGCAATGAAACACAAACACAGCTAGAAGACAATAAATAATAAAAACCAGAGCAGAAATAAAAAACATAGAAACAGAGAAAACAACACAAGAATCAATGAGGCTAGGAGCTAGTTTTCTGACAGAAAAACCAAGATAAATAAACTGCAGGCAGAAAAAAGGGAAAATACCCAAATAAATCAGATCACAAATGAAAGGGGAAAGATTACAACAGAACCTCAAGAAATCCAAGACATCATGAGGGCTTAATATGAGCAACTTTACTCAGTTAAGTTAGGAATCTCAGAAAAAAAAAACCTGAAAAATTAGTGGAAAAATATCATTTTCTGAGACTTAATAAGGAGGAAGTAGAGTCTAAACAGTCCAATCACATCTAAGGAAATTGAAAAGGTAATTAAGAACCCCTCAAGAATAAAAGTACAGGTCCAGATGGTTTTACAGGTGAATTCTATCAAACATTTCAAGAAGAATTACTACCACTGATTCTCAGGTTCTTCCAAAACATTAAAAAGACAGCAACTCTCCCATCCTTTTATGAGGCTAATATCACACTCATTCCCAAAGCTGGCAATATACCACCAAGAAAGAAAACTACAGACCCATCTCACTACTGAACATGAATGCAAACATCCTCAACAAACCTTACCAAACAGAATTCAACAATACATCAAAAAGATTATACACCATGACCAAGTGAGTTTCATCACAGCTATGCAAGGATGATTCAACATATCAAATCAATCAAAATATACCACATCAAAAAAAAAGACAAAAACCACTTGATCATATCAATTGATGCAGTGAAGGCATTTGACAAAATCTAACACCCACTCATGATGAAAACACTCAGCAAACTAGGACCTTCTTCAAGATAGTTACAGCTATCTATTAAAAGCCCACAGTCAACATTATCCTAAACAGTGAAAAACAGAATGCATTTCCACTAAGGTCAGGTACTAGGCAAGGCTGTCCACTGTCTCCACTCTTGTTCAACATAAAAAGTTCTAGTTATAACAATCAGAAAAGATAAGATAATCAAAGAAATCCAAATAGAGAAAGAGGAAGTCAAATTATCTCCATTTGTAGATGATATGATATACATCAAAACCCCTAAGGAGTCCACAGAAAAGTTCCTAGAAACAATAAACCAATAGAGCAAAGTGCTGGCTTCAAAGTCAATACACAATAGTCAGTAGCATTCCTCTATATAAATAACGAAGCAGAGGAGAAAGAGGTAAAGGAGTTCATCCCATTTAAAATAGTATCTGAAAGTATCAAGTACCTAGGAATCAAGTACCTAGGAAGAGATGTGAAAGACCTATACCATAAAACTTCAAAATGCTTCAGAAAGAAATCGAAGAGGATCTAATGAATTGATAGAGAAAGAACATACTATTCTCATGGGTAGGAAGAATCAACATCATAAAAATGACCATCTTACCTAAATACTACATAGATTCCATGTAATCCCTATCCAAATTCAGACATCATTTTTAAGGGCTTAGAACAATCGATTGCAAAGTTCATGTAGAACCACGAAAGGTTAGAAACTTATTGAAAAACAAAAAATGGTGGCATTTCATTGCCTAACTTGAAGCTTTACTATAAAGCCATAGTGATCAAAACAGTATGGTACTGGAACAAAGACAGAGTCTCAGACCAATGTGTCAGACCAAAATATACAGTGACACATCCCCAAATAAATGTCAACATATATTGGACAAAGGAGCCACGAATTTGAATAGAAACAAAGATAGTCTTTTCAACAAATGGTGTTGGAACAATTGGATAACCATCTGTAAGAAACTAAAGATTAATCCATACCTCACACCTTACACAAAAGTCAATTTAAACTGGGTTAAAGACCTCAAAATCAGGGGCCGGGCGGTGGCGCTAGAGGCAAGGTGCCTGCCTTGGCTGCACTAGCCTAAGACCGACCATGGTTCGATCTCCCGGCATCCTATGATCCCCCAAGCCAGGAGCGACTTCTGAGTGCATAGCCAGGAGTAACCCCTGAGCATCACCGAGTGTGGCCCAAAAACCAAAACCAAAAACCAAAAACCAACAACAACAAACAAACAAACCCAAAAACAAACAAACAAACAAAAAACCCTCAAAATCAGAACCAAAGCTATGGAATTCAATGAAGAAAACATGGGTAGAACACTGCAAGACTTATACCTTAAGAAAGTTTTTGATGCTATAATGTCAATGGCAAGAGTTATAACATCAAATCTAATAATATGGGACTACAGCAAACTAAAATATTTCTGTACTGCAAAAGAAACATGGAATAAAGCTAGAAGATAGCTAATAGAATGGGAAAAAGTTTTGCACTCAACACATCAGATAAAGTTTTGATATCTAGGATATACAAAGAACTCACAAAGGTTAGCTCCACAAACCTAAAAATGAAAACAGGGGTAAATGGGGAGAAGAAACGAATAGACACTTCTCTGAGGAAGACCAACAGATGGCCAATAGACACATTCAAACAAGATCACCATCATTCAACATTAGGGAAGTCCAAATCAAGACAACAATGAGGTACCACCTTAAACCAGTGAGGCACATATCAAAAATAATGGGACTTGGGGCCAGAGCAGTGGCACAAGTGGTAAGGCATCTGCCTTGCACACACTAGCCTAGGAAAGACCGTGGTTTGATCCACCGGTGTCTCATATGGTGCCAGGAGTAATTTCTGAGTGCATAGCCAGGAGTAAACCCTGAGCATCAAAACAAAACAAAATAAAATGGAACCAATCTCTGTTGGCGGGGATGCAGTTAGAAAAGAACTCTCATCCACTGCAAGTGGGAATGCTGCCTATTTTAACCCCTATGCAAAACAGTATGGAGGGTTTTCAGTAAACTCATAAATGAGCTGCTATATGACCCAGGAGTCCCACTCCTGGGTAACTATCCTGAAGATAGAAAGATATTCACCCAAAAGTATGTTTGCACACTACTATATATTGTAGCACTCAATAAAATAGCCAAGGTTTGGATTCAACCTAGATGTCCAACAACAGATGAGTGAATCATGAATATGTGGTACATATGCACAATGGAATACTACATAGCAGTAAGAAATAATAAAATCAAACAATTCACAGCAAATTACTAATATTACTTTTTCCTTCTATCTTTTCTTCTTCTTTGTCAATTCAAGCTATGGTACATAATACCTACACTGTCAGTTTCTTTCCAGAAAAGGAACCTTGATGCACAAGACATGGTAGATAATATTTCATAGAGTAGATTTTCTTATAGTGCTCACTACCATGTTGATTAATACTCTATTGGGAAAATCATATTTATCCTAAAATGTTCCATGCACAATCTAACCCTGGAAGCTTCATTTAGCAAAGTTCACCCCTGCCATCTATGAAGTGCCAAGAAATTGGAAAACCTTTTTCTTCCAAGGTACCAACCCAATTAGTTTTTATTTTTATTTTTTTCTTTCCTAAGATATTTTTATTTATATATTTATTTTTCTTAATTAAATTACTTCTTAAGCATTCTGACCCATTCTATAAGGGTCAGGTCTCCAACTACAACTTAAGAATAGATCTCTAATGTTTATCTATAATTGGCTTGAGTAGTGGATTCCTCTATGTTTGCCTAATCTACACTTCAAACACTCCATGCCTATATTGTACATAGCTCCTCTTATATATTATTTCTCCCCCCACATTCAGAACTTTTTCTATCCTCTCACCCCTCCGTCCCAATCACCCCCTCGATCCTGATCACCCCCTCAATCCTGATCTCTTCCTCAGTCCTGATCCTGATCTCTTCCTATTCAATCCTCTTTACCCTCAGTTCTTAACTCATTAGAAACCAAGACAAAACCCTGCCCCAATAAGCTGCCATCCAGCTCCCTACATGAAAGGACACATGTCTTGCCCTAGAGAGACGCTGTAACCACCATGCCTGCTTACTAACATTCTATGCGTTTCTTTTTCTGCACACCCCCTCCCAACACAGACTGTTGCATCCTACTGGATTCAACTCCAAAAGGACCCCCAGCTCAAGGACATTACCTGATCCCTTACTACTGCAAACCATTTCTTAGACTCAATAATGCTCCACCTCATTACCTAATGGTGAGATCAAAGGACACTCCATCTTCTGATCTGTGCAAAATCCAAGATCACTAATTACAGAAAACTAACTTTGACAACCACAAATGAACACCATAAGAAAGATCTCGGAGTTCGACAATGAACATGGCCACAGCCTGTAGTTGATCCCACGACAGTATGCTTCAAGGGTGGAGAAACCCTGTATCTAGTAGGCCAAGGAAATTCCCTTTCTAATTTCCCCAATACTTAATGTGCCTATGCAAAGCAAGAACAACAACAACAACCACACAAACAACCTTGCCACACCCATCCCCTCTTTTTTTTTCTTTTTCTTTCTTTCTTCTTTCAAATTTATATTAATACCTTCTAGAAAGGGGCTCCTCCCCAATTTTTTCCTCAAAAAAGCCCCTAGCACATAAATCATCTTATTCTTCCTCAGAAATTGAGAAAAAATAAGTGGATGGTACCAGGGGCAAGCAGTCTCAGGAACATTGAGTAGAAATAAAATATGATCAAAGTTAAATACCAACCCAAAGTCAATGAAAGAGACCCAAATTACAACAAGCTAACAAAAAAGGGACCTGTTACATTAGCAGTCCAGGGGATTAAGGGTGGAGGTACGGGATGCATGCTGGGAACAAGGGTGGAGGGAGGTCACAATGGTGGTGGGTATTGCCCTAATTCACTGTCACCATGTAACTTAAATATAACTGTGAAAGATTTGAAATTCACATTGGTCTCAATAAAAATTATAAAAAAGGAATAAGTGACTAAGTAAAGAAACTATGGTACATAATACATGGAATATTACTCAACTATAGAAAATATAGTAATAAAATTTGCTGCTACATGAAGAGACCTGGAAAATATCACACTGATTGAAACTAGTTAGAGGTCAATACAGGATGATCTCCCTCATATGTGAGATATAAATAAACAAAATTATGGAATGATGAGTGCCCAAAAACAATGTAAACATGATACCTGAGGGACTGGGGTATTAATAGGACAGAGAGGAAGCAATAACAGTGGAGGAAAGTTCTCAACCAGGAGAAGGAGATGTGGAAGTGTGCTTAAATGTTATATATGACACCCTAACAGCAACAGTACTGTAAGTCACAGTGCAAAAACTAAAAATAAATAAAAATAAAATGTGATGGGAGTGCCTCATAAGGAAGTAGATTGGTGGGTGGGAGGCAAATAGGAGTGGGTGGGGCACTGGTGGAGAGAAATGCAGACTGATGAAGATATCAGTGTTGAAATGTATGCTCCAACTACAATCATTTGTAATCACAGTGTTTAAATAAAGATATTAATTAAAAACAAACAAAACAAACAAAAGAAATGTTGTATGCTTGAAAACCCACAATGAATAACTTTGTAATTTCATGGTGGTTATAAATTTTTTAAAATGAGGATAAAAGAAAGAGTAAGGGACAAAGTTTTTATTTCAGGGTGAGAAAAGAATGGGAATCCAGGTCTAAGAGAATCAAACAAAATAAACCAAATACATACACAACAAAGATACCATAATTAAAACAACAAAATCAAAATTATTCATAAACAAGAGAAAAGCAGAGAGTTATATAAAGAGGTCCCCTTGCCTGCTCCCTACAATAAGGTTATCAGTTTTCTTATTTTTATTTTTCCTTTATTTTGTATTTTTGTACACAAGCAGAGATTATCAGGGGTTACTTCTGACTTTACTCAACATCATGGTGGGTTTTAAACATGTGGAATACTGGGTATCAAACTCCAGATTGTTGCTTTTAAGGCAAATACTCTATCCCACTATACTCTTCCTCCAATACCTGGATATCAGTATTCTGCAAAAAAATTTTACAGGCCAGATGATAGTGCATACTGTATATATATCATATATATGTACATATAGTATATATGATTTATAAATATAAATATGTATTAATGGAAAAGACATCTGAGAATACACATATAGATTATCTCCTAGATTTTAAGAAGGAATAAAGAGCTTTTCAGGAAAGCAAAAGTTAAAAGAATCCTTTAATATCAAGCTATCTCTACAAGGAGTACTTAAGAGATTTTATAAAAGAGAAAGAAACTCCATTTGGATTTAGAAAGATACTTATAAAATATAAAATGTGGGCCATAGGAATGATAGTAGGGACTATTTATTTTCAGCTTGTTGACTCTTTCTTGTTGTCTCTATTGTACTACGTATCTAGAATTCTATATTTTAGATGCAGTTTTTTCAGTTCCAAAATTCCCATTTGTTCCTCATTAACCAGACTGTGATTTTGTTTAGGTTTAATATATATATTCATCTATTATTGGAGTATTACTATTCCCTCACTACATATAGTTATAATGATAGGTGTTTACTTTTATTATCAAATAGATTTAGGCTCAAGGTAGATTTAGTCTATATTGATTTTATTTATTTTAATAAGAATGGGTTATACTCGCTATCCCAGGCCCCTTCCTAGGATTAGTGCAAAGACCAAGGCCACCAACCACAGAAGACAGATTAAAATGACACTGAGGGAACAGAACTTCTAGAACCACAAAGAAAGACTTCATCATAAGTTCCACTCCCTGACCTGTGCAGATATCAAGATCTCTAGATACAGAAGTCTGATTTTATCACCCAGGATGGAGCAGAAGTCTTCCATACACCACAAAAGCACCAAGGGGAGAGTAAATGAACCTGAAAGGAGTCTATAGTTAATTCCATGACAATATACTTCAAGGGTGGAGAAACCCTGTTTCTCTTAGGCCAAGGGAATTCCTTTTCGAATGACCCCCATTTTACTGTGCCTGTGCAGGTGGAAAGAAAAAAGGAAAAAAAAGGCAAAAAGCACAACTTTTTTATTTTATTTATCTAGTTTTTGCCGATTTATTTGTTTTGGTGTGGTAATTGAAGTTGTCTCCATTTATATTTTTTTCTTCTTTTCTTCATGTGTTCTGCCATGTTTTATATCTCAAGACCATGGCCTTTATGTGGTGCTTATCTTTATTGTTGGAGTGTTCATTGGATGTTTTATTTGACACTTCTTTTTGTACTGTTGTGGTGTTCCACCTTCTTTTTCCCCCTCATCTCTCAAAACTGGGATGAGAGCTTCCAGAAGGACTCCGCCCATTTTCGGCATATTTGATTTTTTTCCCCCCCAGTTCATTACTTTTCTCTTCTTTAAACAAAGCCACATAACTTGAACTATCTAGTCCCGCCTCCCAACTAGAGCGGGAAATAAGGGAGGCACCAAGACCAAACAGGTGTAGGACCACTAAGTAGTTAGCTAGTCACAGAGGGGACCACTTATTCTGGCAGCCCCGGGGGTGAGGGAGTAGGATATGGGAGGTAGGACAGGAATGGAGGTGGAGGGAGGACAATTTGGTGATGGGAATTCTCCTGATTTTATGTTAATATGTACCTAAAATATTATGTCAATGATATGTAGGCCAGTATGATTAAAATAAAAATTATATTAAAAAAGAATGGGTCATACTGACCTAATTCTTCATTATTTAAATAGTTATGGATTTTCCCAAGTATTTCATATGTCCTTTTCTGCATCTCTGGGTCTATCTTATTCATTTGGAAAAAAAATAGTCTAGGTAGTTAAATGTTATTTGCTTTTCTCTGATAATTTTCGAACACTTTATCCTACTTAAAATAGCAATTATATTGTAATTTAAGGCTTTATCACTTTGGCATGCCATACGAAACGTTTTAGGGTTTTTTGTTTTGTTTTGTTTGTTTTGTTTAGTTTTCATTTTGGGCCACACTCAGCACCGCAGCTCAAGGGTTACTCCTGGTTCTGAGCTTAGAAATCACTCCTGGCAGGTCCGGGGAACCATACGGGGGGCCAGGGATTGAACCCGGGGAGGTCCCAGGTCGGTTGCATGAAAGGCAAATGCCCTCTCGCTCTACTATTGTTCCTGCCCCAAGGGATATTTTCAAATTGCTTTATTTAAACATTGTTACAAGGTTATTTTTCCATAATACAAAATTGTTTATGATTGAGATTTAGTCATACAGTGTACAATACCTTTCAATGGTGCCCATATGCCTTCACCAAGGTCTCCAGTTTCTCTTCCGCTCTCCTCCTTGCCTGCCTCTAGGACAGACATTCTTTGTTTCTTTTTCTCTCTACTTTTCTTTTTTCCTCCTTTAGACACTGTGGTTTGAACTATTGAAGGATATTTGCTTATCATTTTATCATCTTTCAGCACCCAGTTTTGTCCAGAGTGATCATTTTCAATTATCATTGTCATTCATAATGGTCCGGGCTATGCTCAGTCAATGGTCCTCAAACTAGGGCCCGCGGGCTACATATTGTATTTATTCCCATTTTGTTTCTTCACTTCTAAATAAGATATATGCAGTGTGCATAGAAATTTGTTCATAATTTTTGTTTTTACTATAATCTGGCCCTCCAACAGTCTGAAGGACAGTGAACTGGCCCCCTGTTTAAAAAGTCTGAGGACCCACTGTTCTCCCTCCCTCCCCCCCTTTTTGGTGGCAAGTTTCTTCACATGGATTGGTCTTTCTGGCACTCCTCTCTACTGTCTCTAAATATTATTAACTATTTATTTTTAGAGTTCAGTTCTTTTTTATTTTAGTTCTTTACCATTAGTCTGCATATAGTCAAGACACGGTGAAGAAAATCTATCCCTGCCCTATATCATTATGTTTGGTATTTATTTCATATAACACTATAGTTGAATGTTTTTCAAGTTTCTGCTTGCACTAGAATTTACGGATTTTTTTTTCTTTCCATCGCTGTTGATTTTCTTTTCTTTTTTTTTTTTAATATAATTACTTTTTATTTAAGCACTGAGGTTACAAAATTGTTCATGGTTGAGTTTCAGTTGTTGAAAGTACACCACCCTTCACCCTTCACTTTTTCACAACCATTGTCTCCTTAGTTTACCTCTGACCCACCCTCCCATGCTTCTGGAGCAGGCATTTTACTTCTCTCTCTCTCCTCTCTCTCCTCCCTCCTCTCTCTCTCTCTCTCTCTCTCTCTCTCTCTCTCTCTCTCTCTCTCTCTCTTTCTCTCTCTCTCTCTCTCTCTCTCATATCACTCTAACATTGTAGTTTGCACTTTTGCTAATGAAGGAATGCCATACCTATCATTTTATTCTCTTTCAGCACCCAATTCTTGTCAGTGAACAGTTTCACCACCATTGTCACAGTGGACTGTTCACTGCCCTAACTGCATTTGCCACTCTTTGCGGCAAGCTTCCTACCATGAACAGGTCCTCCTCATTCTCCTCTCTATTGTCTTTGAATTTTACTATCTTTTATTTTTCTTATATCTCACAAATAAGTGAAATTATTCTATGTATATCTCTCTCCCTTTGACTCTTTTTACTCAGCATAATAATCTTCATATTCATCCATGCACATTTCCATTTTAACGATAGTCCTTTATCTTAATTTTATGGGATCTCTAGTAATGTTACCTTCTCTTATTCTTACAATGGCTCCTTTTGTACTTATTTTATTTTCTAGTTGGTTAAGATTATTGCAGGTGGCTATCAATATTTTGATAGCATTTAAATGCATTCCTAGCCACAAATATAAATAAAAATATAATTCATTAGTCCATTGAGTTAGAGGTCAGGTTATTAGAAATGCTACACAAAAGCAGGTAGAAAAACATGGGCAATATTCCTAGATATTAAGTTAATGCAAATGAGTTGTAAATAAAATAGATATCTATATAAAAACATGCCAATATATAAATTTACCCTTGAGAAAGAAAGAGGATTTTATTAGAGAATGACAATGTTAGACTGACCTTTATATAAATTGGCAATTCTATGAATTATCCATCATAATACAAGTTAAAATATGCCTGGGCATGAGCATAATGAATCAAAGGGACTAGACAAAAGCTTAATAATCTTTAGTCATGATGTATAAAGAAGCTAGTAAGGAAAGAAAATATAGGCTATCCTGAGAGTCAGTCTTCTACAGAACTGAGTTTTCTAAATGGTTTAGGTGGGATTTGGGAGGCAAGAGGACCAGAGACCCAGTGATAAATGAATTCTGATATTCTGGTAGAAGGGATGGTGTAGTATGCTTGACACATTATTATTAACAATATTATAAAACACGGTGCCATACTTAAAAATGTAAAAGCAAGCAACAAGAAAAGAAATGCCTGAGTATGGTAATATGCTAACTTCAGAGTGATAGTCTGACGAGGGAAGTCTGGGAAGAAAATTTTTCAAAAGCGTGACATCAAATATTTTATTAAGTTTTCTATTATTTAATTGTTTAAAAGATAAAGAAGAGAAATAACAGAACAAAATTTCAAAATATCTTTAATTCTAGTCATGAGTACATACATATGCACTTCAAAGTAAATATACTTATTTCTCAGAACAGCTTTGACCAAGGGAGATTATATTTCTATGCACATACCTCCAGGAGAATTTTGATTATTATAGCATATTATAAAAATTTAAAAGCACTTCTTATCTCCAAAATATATGTTAAGAATTTCATTAATTATCCTTTTTATTTTCTTAAAATTTTAAATTTGTAAGGCATTTCTACCAATTATGTTACTGTTATCATTTAGCACAATCTAATAGACATAACAGAATTGCTTTGCAAACACTGACTTATTAAATGGTTTTTAATAAAACCTTTAAATAATTAAAGATTCTTAAAAGCAGCAGAATTAATAATACTAAAATACTACTAGGATTCTATTGGCAATCATCTTTAAGATCTAATTTGAAGAAACTTGAGTGATATTGGGAACTGATTCATTTTAAGTGGGTAGGGAGTTTGCCTTGCATGGGTTTGATTCCTCGTATCCCACATAGTCCCCAGAATAATTGGTGGTACTATTCTACTTAGTGTGTTACAATCAAATAATGATTCAGATTAAAACATTTTGATGTACATGGAATCTATTATGCTGAGTGAAATAGTCAGGGAGAGAGATAGACACAGAATAGTCTTACTCATCTATAGGTTTTAAGAAAAATAAAAGAAATTGAAATAATTCCTAGAGATAAGGGCCAGAAGGACAGGCTCAAGATATGAAGCTCACCACAATGAGTGGTGCTTGCAGTTAGAGAAATAGCTACACAGAGCACTACTATAACAATGTCAGCGAGTGATGAATGTAGAAAACTTGTCTGGAGTACAGGCGGGGGGCGGGGGGTGGTTGGGGAGGGAGTTGTTGGGATTTTGGTGATGGGAAGATTGCATTGGTGAAGGAGGGCTGCTCTTTTTACAACTACAATCATGTTTCTAATCATGGTATTTGAATAAAGATATTATTAAAAACTATTTTGACTTTTAAATTAACTTATCAAGTTATTGATAGTATTAGGTATATATGTATATCTATATAAATTTCAACGATATTTCTACCACCAGTATCAACTACCCTCCACCAGTGTTCCCATGTTCCATATGCTGACACGCTCCCTTGCCTGTCACCTTAATACAGGGGTCTCAAACTCGCGGCCTGTGGCCGGCCTTCAAATATCACAGTATTCGTGATTATTCACTTACCGAATATTCACAATAAAAATCGCATTAGTAAGAAAAAATCGCATTAAACATTTGCATACCCTGAGCAGTTCCGTTCGGGGTATGCAAATGTTTAATGTGATTTTTTTTGTGATTTTTTTCTTACTAATGTGATTTTTTATTGTGAATATTTGGTAAGCGAATAATAGCGAATTCTTTGCACCTAGCACAGACGTCATTTCTGCTGCTCCTGCCTGCTGTCCCTTGCATTATCAGAGGCCTAAGGCAGAGAAGGGAGAGAAGAGAGAGAAGTTTATTACAGAATTAGATTTTGTCATATCTTCATCATGACTTCATCAAAGCCTGCAGTGAAGAGAAAGATTGATGATGAGCACAGACAATTTCAGGAAAAGTAGGAGACACAGTATTTCTTTGTTGAGCACAGGGGCATCCCCACATGTCTTATTTGCTCAAAGAAAGTTGCAGTGCACAAGGAATACAACTTGAAACGCCATTATTCAACTAAACATGCTGAGAATGTGCAAAATATCAAGGAAATAAGAGAGCCAAGTGGGCTGCCAGTCTTAAAGCATGTCTAATAAGGCAACAGGATATCTCCAAGAAAGCAACCAAAGAGAATATGCATCAGTCGAAGCTAGTTACATGGTTAGTGAGATGATTGCTAAGGCAGGGAAACCATTCACAGAAGGAAAGTTTGTTAAAAAAATGTATGTTAAAGGCTGCAAGTATTATCTGTCCAGAAAAGAAAGGTCAGTTTAGCAAAATCAGCCTTTCTGCCAACACTGTGGCAGAACGCATTTCTGACATGTCAAGTGACATTTATCATAAACTGTGTGAGAAAGCCAAATGTTTTGATGCATACTCAGTTGCTCTTGATGAGGGTACAGATATAACAGACACTGCGCAGCTCACAATTTATGTCCATGGTGTTGATTGCAATTTTGAATTAACAGAGGAGCTGCTCACAGTAATTCCAATGCATGGCCAGACCACCGCTAATGAGATATTTCGGCATCTGTGTGATGCCATTGAGAATGCAGGTTTGCCATGGACGAGGTTTGTTGGAATAATAACTGATGGAGCGCCATCAATGACTGGGAGGAAAAATGGACTGGTGGCACTTGTTCAAAAAAAAAAAAACTCGAAGAGGAGGGTTTAGAGAAGGCCATTGCTCTTCACTGCATCATCCATCAGCAAGCCCTTTGTAGTAAATGCCTGTCGTGTGACAATATGATGTCTGTTGTTGTGAAATGTATCAACCCAATCAGTTCCAGGGGCTTAAAGCACAGGTGGTTCCGTGCTTTTTTAGAGGGAATGGAGTCAGAATATGGAGATGTGCTCTATTACACCAATGTACATTAGCTCACCAGGGGAAATGTCCTGAAAAGATTTTTTGAGTTGAGAGAAGAAGTGAAAGCCTTCATGGAGAAGAATGGGAATGCTGTTTCTGAGTTGAGTCATCACAAATGGCTCATGGACTTAGCTTTTCTTGTTGACATCACACATAAGCTGAATGTACTAAACAAGATGTTACAAGGCCTGGGGCAGCTTATCAGTGCTGCCTATGACAACATAAGAGCATTCTCCACAAAACTTCTGTTATGAAAATCCCAGCTCTCTCAGACAAACCTTTGCCATTTCCCAGCATGCAAGGAACTTGTGGATGCAGGCATACCATTCAGTGGTGAGAAATATGTTGATGCTATTTTTAAGCTAGAGAAGGAATTTGATCACAGATTGGCAGACTTCAAAAAGCATAGAGCCACTTTCCAAATTTTTGTGAACCCCTTTTCCTTTGATGTGCAAGATGCCCCTCCTGTGCTTCAAATGGAGCTCATTGACCTGCAGTGCAACTCTGATCTCAAAGACAAGTTCAGGGAGATTAGTGGAAAAACAGACATGCACAGGCAATTTTTGAGAGAATTGCCCCCCAGCTTTCCTGAACTTTCCTGAATGTGCCTTTTTGGGAGCACATATTTGTGTCAAAAGTTATTCTCCACGTTGAACTTCAATAAGTCAAGGTACAGGTCTAGACTTAATGATGATCATCTTCAAGCCATGCTGAGGGTCTCAACTACTTTCTCTCTAAAGCCAAATATAGTTCAGATTTGTGAGAAGTGCTGTCAATTCTCTGGCAGCAAGGTATAGGCAAAAGATGCCATGTTCAGAAGAACTGTTCATGATCTTCACTCAATGTTCTATTCATGTTCAGAAGAGATAATTAAAACTGTTAATAATGACATTTGAGGACTTTTTTTGTGAAATCCCTTATGTGGCCCTGCCTCACCTCGACTTTGCCTCCTGCGGCCCCCAGGTAAATTGAGTTTGAGACCCCTGCCTTAATAGGTACATTGCAAAGGTGGTCACAGCTTACTTCTTATGTTTTCAGTGTTGAATCTGTACTTTAGATATATAGCTCTACCAAACTCCCACGTCACCAACATAACCAATGCTCCAATTCTTGTTTTCCCATTAGTTCCATTTCTTCTTCCTTTCCCCTTTTGTTCTTTTCATCTGCCACTCTCCCTAAATTCAACAGCCAAAAGTGATCTAGGCATTCCCCCTCTTTATATTACATTCTTCATCAAGTTATTCTATGTACCATAGATATATGCCACCATTTTATATTTCTCTTTTTTATGGATTATCCTATTCTACATGACACAGTTCCAACCAACTTGCAACAAGTTGTATTATTTCATAGTTCCTTCCTTTTGTATAATATCCCATTATGTGTATATATCACATCTTCATAGATGTAGATACAATGGTTGATTACATATCTTAGCTATTGTACTAAATGTAGGAATGAATAATGATATACATATTGAATGAATGTTTTATGCCCAGGGGAGTAGATGCTCAAAAATGAAATTTCTGCATCATACAGCAATTCAATTCTAAATTTTCTGAAGACTTTCCATACCATTCTCCAAAGAGGTTGAATTAGATAACATTTCTACCAGCAGTGAATGAGACTTTCTTTTCCACCACCTCTCCACCAGCATAGATTGTTCCTACTATTTTTAATATGTGATTTTCACTGGTCTGAGGTATCTTCTTGTCATCTTGATTTGGATTTCCCTAATGATTGTGATGCAGAGTACAGTTTTATGTATCCAGTGGCCTTTCACCTGTCTTATTTATCCATCCAATGCTTTTTATAGGGAAGCTTAGTTCATTTATACTTAGGGAAATTTTTGACATAAAGAGCTATATTGCTATTTGTGTGTATGTGTGTGTGTGTAAGCAAGTTGTTTTTATAACAGTCTATTTGTTTTATTTATATGTAGCTTTTTAGTAATTCTTGAAGAATTGGTTTAGTTGTTACAAATTCTGCCAGCTCTTCTTTCTCTAAACATATTCTTATCTCCTACTCAAGTCATAAAAACTAGCTTGACAAGGTAGTAGACTCTAGGTTGACAGATTTTTATTCATTACTTTGAATATTTTAGTTGATTATAAGCATTTCCACAGAAATATGAGTTGATGACAAGAGAAGGGCAGACAGCTTCTGTGTAAAGGGACCTTGGTGCCCTCTAAGGTGCTTTCACTGCTTGAGATCTTGTCCTTATGAATAATTTTCAGTACTGTTTCAGATTTTGTACATAATCTGATATGACAGGATTTTTGATGGGTTTTAACCTAGGAAAATTTTGTCTTAGTATTAAAAAGAACAAACAATAAAATAGGCCACTCTTTGGGGACATGGAGGACAATTTAATATTGCATGTAGGAATCAGAATGGACATAAAGCATGAAGTAATTTGGTAGAATAGTGTTGAATCCTCCCAAGATGTTATTTCAGAATCTCCTGGCAGATGGAACTCCGTAGAGCAAATATTTTGTGGGACCTCATTGAGCAACTATTCCAGAGATTCTCCTTGAGGTGAAAACTTTGGCGACACCGCTCGAGAGATGGGGAAGGACAGCAGAAGCCTGCCATCTTCCCATGATTAATGGTAACTCTCAGATTTCACTCCTGGCTATCTCTCCTCCTTCACAGAGAGTTCTGGTTAAAAGAGAGATTATCTAGTAACCATTTTTATTGCCCATTGTGTTGATACTAAGACATTCTTAAACTCCAGTGTTTATGCTTACCTCTCATAGGCATCTCACTTTCCCCTGTGTATACTTCTGCTATGTTCCTGGTTCTGTAACTGTGCATGTATTCCAATTTGTCTTGTCCCATATAACCATTGTTGGAATGGAATAAAATGTCTCTCTGGTCATCAGTCTGGGACAAGTTATTTCCTTGTCATCAGCTGGAGGAAACATACTTGGTCCAGAATGCACTGGGAGGATGGAAGTTGACCTTTACTGGCTGAGTATATCAATACATTATGGTATGTTGGGAACACAAAATTAAAGATGAAAATATTTCACATGGAAAAGATTTTTATAAGACTCAGTAACATAATGAATTTGTGTTATAAATTTGAGAGCAAGGTTCTAGCATGTATTTTTTGGTAGGAAAACTCATATGACTCCAGGAAAGCAGAAAGGATAGAGCCAGACCTCTGAGATGAGCAGGAGTCTGGTAGTTCAGTAGTCTGTCTGCAACACCACTGATAATGTCTTATAATTTATTCCTGTCCAAACAGGTGCAACTTCACAAATTATAACTTCAGTGCATCTGAGATCAGAATAATTGAGTTGTAACTCAGGAAACATTATCTCTCAACTATGTAAAATTATAAAAATTTACCCATATATCTCAATTTTGCTTGACATTTTTGTTTTTACTTCACTCCTGCTGATAGTCAAAAGTTACTCCTGTATCTTCACTAAGGAATTACTCTTAGGGGTCTTGGGGAATCATATGAAATGCTAGGATTCAATCCAGATTTGCAATGTGCAAGGCAAGTATCATAACCATTCTACTAATGCCATGGCCTTTTCAAGTTTATTTAAATTTTAATTAAGTATTTGAAAATCCATTTTGGTGTTTTAAAAGAAATTTTCTTCTAGACCCCAAGATCAACATCAGAATAAGGTGAGAATAGAACCTACCTATTAATGCTGAACCTGAGAAGAGGGAAAAGGTAATATTCCCAAAGCACTAAAAATAGTGTCAACATTTACTCATAGGACTTCTTCATATGTAATGGACTGAATTTTGAATGTATTTTTTAAAGGAAATAACAATGTCAGAAATATTTAGATAGTGTTTTTCCTTTATTAAATAAATAGAAATAATTCAGCTCCAAACTGAATAGTGGAAGAAGTATACCCCGCATTCCCAGTAATTCCCTTAGATAAAAGTGTGACTTCTATATCCATCATATATAAATTTCTACATCCACATATAATTATATGTTAGCTGCTAAAGGAGAAATTCTTCCAACCTCTAATTCTCCAAGCAAGGACTACCATCTGGAGTGTGTCCAGTTACTCTTTTCTTTTCAGTTTTCTTTCCCAGTAACTCTTGACTTTTTGATATTTTACTCTTTTCAAATGAACAGGGAATAAGAAGGGATAGCATAAGAAATAGCAATTAACATTATTAGGAGAAGAAAGAGATAGTTTTATATTGGGGGCAAGGAAAATATTTTTTTTGAAAATATTTTAACACTAAATAATTCATTTGGGTATGTTTTGGCACAACTCTGCAAGTTAATTCAGCTTGCCTCACTAACTCAGTCTTATAACAGGAACTTGATGTTATTTCTCGAAGTCTCTGTCCCTATTAAGTCATATGTCTTTGTATCTTGAATGATAAACCTCAAAGATGTAGAGCATATTTTGACTATAGATACCATACTATCTTAATTGGGGCATTTTGCTTCTAAAAATTGCTCGTCTTTCTACCATGGTTCACCATCATTGAAATGTATTCTTTGTCCTCAACCACTATTCTTCTGAAATCAGGCCACCATAGGCTAAATTACCAATTTCTGGAATCCCTTTCTGCAGTTAACATTGATTTACATATCTTATGCTCCCAGTTTGATTTTATACTCTGAGATTTGGATATAAAGGAAGTAAAGACTGACTTATTTCCTCTCACAGACTATCTGGAATCTGGTGTCTAGGATGGTGGGGGAAATGTTGCCACATGAAAACAAAGACCCGTCTCCCTAAGAAATTAGCCATCTGCAGGAATCTTCACAGAAATAGCCTTTACTACATGGTGATTGCAGACTGACAGTGTTAAGGAAACAGGATACAATTCTCTAAGCTATAATCATTGTGAAACAACCTATAATTTTGGAAATCGACACAAGGAAAGGTGTTCTATGCTAATAATGACAATCAGGAAACTAGTCTCAGAATGGAATGAAAGCGAAGAAGTGTCAGTTATAAGAAAGGCTCTTTAGATAAAAGTTGATAAAATTTAGAAACTTTCATGCTGACAAACCTAGACAGATAAAGCTATTCATCAATATTTATCAATATATATCAATCAGTATTCATCAATACTATTATTTTTGTTGTTGTCTTTGGCTAGACCCAGAGATATTTAAGGTTACTCCTGCACAAAGGGATCACTTCTTGTGGTGCTTTGGAAACTATATAAGATACAGGTTGGCCATATGGAAGGCAAAAGCCTTATATTCTGTACTATCTCTCTGGCCACAATTTATTATTTTTAATGCTAGCATCTGTCTCTAGTCTATTTTATGATCATATCCTGAAGAGAATATTTCATTCAGATCATTATTCTTTCCTTCCACAGCAGATTGATATAAATTATTGTGGATATTTTAAAATTTATAATTAAATTTAGCTTTCAAATGCAAATTTTATGCATCAAAGTAACAAGTCAAATTTCTCTTTGGACTTTATTACCAGAATAGTATGATCTCCATGCTCTACCTCTGTCATCTAGAACATGCTTGTCTTAGTAGGAAATAAGCATTTACACTGTGGTTTGAAGTTAGAATGTATACTGCTTCTAAGAAACTACTCGAAATATAATGGTACAAGTCAGTTAAAAGTATAAAGAAAAATTATATGCCATAAATAGCAAAAATAGCTTAGATAACAATGTTAGTATCAGGATTAACTTTAATTTTTATTATAGTTGTTATAAATAAGGAAAACAGAGTGACTTTCACAACCAATATTTTTGTTGCTAGATCTATAGTAATTAAATACTACAAACCAAGACGGGTAAGCTACAGAAATTTACTCTTTTTTTTTGTTTTGTTTTTGTTTTGTTTGTTTGGTTTTTTGCACCACACCCGGGATGCTCAGGGATTACTCCTGGCTTTGCTTTCAGAAATTGCTCCTGGTTTGGGGGACCATAGGGGATGCAGGGTAATTGTCTGTCCTAGGTCAGCCACGGTGCAAGGCAAATGCCCTACCTCTGTACCATTGCTCTGGCCCCTAAACTTCTCTTCTTTGCTTGTATATGGTTGTTTTGTATTCATAGTTTTCTGCATGTTTCTGTACTGTATTTTCTTATTTTCTGGTAGGAAAATAAGATGTGCTTTTAATTATCTTAGAAATGATATTTTATTTTTGTTCCTCCATCTCCCCACCTTTTTTGACTTTGGACCACATTCAGTGGTGCATGTAAGGCAAGCTCCCTATCTGCTGTATTATCTCTCTAGCTCCCCACCCAGGCCCTTGTTTGTTGCCTTTATGTTAGCTGAGGGTCTCACACACATTTAGTTGTGGTACTCACACATTTAGTATCCATACTAACGTTATTTGTTTGCACAATTGTGAAAGAGGCCACACACTTTTGTGTAGTTGTGATGCTGGGAACACAAATAGAAGTGCTGTTGTGATCTCAGTTGG
Organism: Suncus etruscus; assembly: GCF_024139225.1. Classification (NCBI taxonomy): domain Eukaryota; kingdom Metazoa; phylum Chordata; class Mammalia; order Eulipotyphla; family Soricidae; genus Suncus; species Suncus etruscus. Next base: position 4,190,187 of record NC_064867.1, read on the forward strand.
TATGTGGGGTACTACCAGGGATTGAAGATGCAGCCTTATGACTGCATTTAGAAAATATGGTTTATTTGAGGGTATAAACATTTATATATTTAGTAGTACAATGTTGCTATATCACATCCAACACAAAAACAGACAATGAACCTCCACCATAGGCCATGAGACTCTTTAATCCATTTTAACTAAAAATACGATTTCTATAAGAGCATAAATATTTATATACTTAGTGGTACAATGTAACTCTGTAACATCCACTACAAAAATGACAATGCATCTTCATCATAAGTCATGAGACCCTTTCCTTAAGTCATTTTTAAGTTAATAAAGAGTCCTGAAATATTTAGATACATGATCATTCTAATCTTTTTTCATTCTTAATTCCTCCATGTAAGCAACTGGGTAAAGTGGGGAATAAGTGTTCCTTATTGCCATGTTTCTGAGATCCTGGAACCATTTATGACACAAATAAATAAGACCATTAAAATTTAGACTTTTTAAGAGTATGGGTAAAAGTGAGTTTTATTTAAACCTTAGAGATAAAATGGTAATGGTACATTGTTGATCTAACAGTGGATAATAAGAGAATGATTTGAGAAAAGAAATCCTTTGGAAGATTAGAAATGAGCAATGTGATGGTCTGATGGCCAGCTGAGAAATCTGTAGTCACATCAGGAGTGTGATCACAGCAGAGTGATCCCAAAGGGTTGTCGCATGCTGTCTCAAGAACATATCTTAGTCACTTTTTTGGAACTCATTAAGCCTTCACCATGGGCTTCTACTAGATGAGGTGATGGTGACTCAGATGGCTTTCCGCCCTCCTAGGCTTTCTTCAGTGACATTCAATGATGCCAAAGAAAGATTGGATTTTTCAGAAGTAATTTTGACTCAAGAAGGCTATCTTCACTTTTAGTAATCTGAGGTTTGACATAACTTATGATATTTTAGATGAAATTAATTTTTAGAACATTCTGTGAGGAATTGTAGTCATAGAACATGCTTCTCTTTTACTGATAAAATTCTCCACTTCCATTTGATTTTTATTGAATCAGCTTTTAATACCTTTTCCAAGTTTATTATGTTCCTGTAACACGAAGTCCTGGTTATTAATCAATTCCAAGATGAATTACTTTCAGCTATTTTTAATATCAAGTAGAAAATAGAGCAAACAAGGAATTGAATTATTTAGAAGATCATTAGAGCAATTAAACTTTTCCTACAAATACAACATGAGTAAAACAGAAGGACAGACATAATCTATTAACGATTTGTCATTCAAATGACTCATTAAATCTCAGGTAATCATGTGTTCCAAATAGGATGTTTATGTCACAAGCAAATTTAGTGCCTAGAAAACATCAGTAGTAAACTTTCATATAACTCATTAGTTTATTATATTTAATGATTATTCCATAAGGGAGTAATTATTTCACTGATACTTTATTATCTTTTCTGTAACTTCCTCATTACATCTATTAATTTTATTATGAAGTAGATGGCAATAATTTTTTTGAAATGTAATAAACTGCTAAAGTAGAGAAGGTTGAGAGAATGCATATTTTTAAACAGATTTATTTTTTAGATGCTTGCTTTTTGTTTGAAAACCTGTCTCTAAAATAATAAAGGCATACCCAAAACATTGAATCATCATATAAAATATTGAACTTACATATTTACCAAAGCTTATGATGCAGAGGCTTGAAACTATTATTCTCGATTACTTTGTGGATTTTGCCTCAATTAAGCATGTTTATAGAGAAAATAGAAAAGCCTATTTGTATTTCACATCCATTACTGTAATCATTCTACCATCAACATGGAAATAAGAAGAATGTAGTTTACAAAGGGATGAATAGTCCAATGTGCTGGTAGACTAGGATACTGGAAATAAAGCTCACTGAAGGAAAATGTTATGAAACTACTTTACTATTTAAATTGAAGCAGTCTTCCCACTTCTTCCCCCCTGCATTTTATGGGTTCCCTGAATAGGGAAACTCCTTGTCACCTGTCTCATGAACTCACAATTGCATCAATGCTAATGTGCCTGAGGGACAATTCCACCCCTTAAACTCTACAGATTCTGTGGGTTGCTGTTTTTGATAGCTTGCCTCAAATACCTTAATAGTAGCCTTATTATGTAAATGGGAATATTACTCACCTGCATGACCACTAAAATAGTATATTAAAGGCACAAGCATTGAGTAATAAATTATAAGTAGTAGCAGCTTGCTGAAAAATAATGAAAAGATCAGATCGCAAATCATTGGGAATCTGAAGATCAAATCATAGCGCCTGCAAATCTTTTTTTTTTTTTTTTTTGGATTTTGGGCCACACCCAGCGGTGCTCAGGGGTTACTCCTGGCTGTCTGCTCAGAAATCACCCCTGGCAGGCATGGGGGACCATATGGGACACCGGGATTTGAGCCAACCACCTTTGATCCTGGATCGGCTGCTTGCAAGGCAAACACCCGCTGTGCTATCTCTCCGGGCCCAGCACCTGCTAATCTTAAGAATAAAAGAGAAACAATGGAATTCATCTGGTTTGATAGACAAGGACATTATCAGACTGGAAAATCATCCTGGTCAAATAAAACCTCAAAGTCCACTGATGAGGAACTCAAGGCAGTGCTCCATGTAATGACCATGGAAATAAAGCATCACTAGAAGAAAAATACAACCATCTCAAGTTAAACTCATTGGAGGCATCAAAGAGTCCATACAAATGCAATAAGGGAGTGAAAAAAAGTTACCAAGCCACAAAATACAGAATTAAACATGTTTACATGTTTAGACTGCTCTGTTCTATCAATAGAAATATGTCATAGTACTCCCTAGTTATCCTTTTCATACTACTTCTTTCTCACACAAGGGTGTGACCAATAGTCAGAAAATATAATAGCAAAATAGATTTCATAAGTCAGAGGGAGAGAGACACACAGAAGAGTCTCACTCATCTATGGTTTTCTTTTGTTTTGTTTTTGTTTTGTTTGATTTTGGGTCACACCCGGCAGTGCTCAGGGGCTACTTCTGGCTCTACTCTCAGAAATCGTTCCTGGCAGGCTCGGGGGACCATATGGGATGCCGGGATTTGAACCACCATCCTTCTGCATGCAAGGCAAATACCCTACTTCCATGCTAGCTCTGGCCCCATCATCTATGGGTTTTAAGAAAAATAAAACATTTTTGCAATAATTCTCAGAGACAAAAGAGATGAGGGCTGGAAGGGAAGGTAGAGCTCACAATAATGAAGCTCACCACAAAGAGTGTTGAGTGCAATTAGAGAAATAACTACACTGACAACTCTCATAACAATGTGACTGAATGAGGGAAGTAGAAACCTTGTCTCAAATACAGGTTGGAGAGGGTTGGAGGAGGGAGATTTGGGACATTGGTGATGGAATGTTGCACTGGTGAAGGTGGGTGTTCTTTATATGGCTTTACAATCATATTTGTAATCGAGGTGTTTAAATAAAGATATTAAAAAGAAAATATAATAGCAAGAATGCATGTAGTAAAGTAATATAGAGCAAGTGACTTAATAAACAACTGAAACTTAGGTCCTTCAGTTTTGAAGGCTGTAAGCCTAAGACCAGGGTTCCAGCATGTTTGGATTCTTGCGAAGGTTCGCTTCTGTTTTGTGAACTGCAGATTTCCTGCTGTGTCCTTACATAGTGGAAGGATAGGCAGTTCTGGGGTGGGCAGACATTTTTGTTAAGAGTCCAATTTTACTAAGAAGGGCTCCATTCTCAGCACTCAAAAGTTTTCTGAAGGATACACCTTTTAGTATCATCATGTCAGGTAATAAAAACTCAACATAAGAATTTTTTGAGAGAGGTGATAAAATATTCAAACCAAAGACAGAGGGACAGTGAGCTCTATGGTCTGGTACATATAAGGAGATTTCCCTTGAATTTTTGCACAGAAGGATGTCAAATAACTCTGTAATAAGTATGAGAATACCAGATTCTGTAGCATTTAGATATAAAAGGAATGTAGCTGCCATTTAAAGGGTTACCAAAGAAATAATCTCTATGCTGTTGATCTAATTTTTAGTTCTAGAAGTGAAAAAAATATAACAGAAAAAATTATGAAGTGGTTTTTTTTTAAGTCAGATGGAATATTCTGAGAGAGAGAGAGAGAGAGAGAGAGAGAGAGAGAGAGAGAGAGAGAGAGAGAGAGAGAGAGAGCCTGATAGTAAGGATTAAGAGCTTGGCAAGGAATGAAATTTTATTTTAGTTTATGAGTATACAGAGCCTTATGAGGAAAATATCGTATTATCTATATTATTGGGTGGCATGGTAACCAGGGGTGGCTGTGATAAGAATGAGTGCAAGGATTAAGGGATTTTCTTGGTGGTCAAAACAAAGATGAATAGTTAAAATATAATATCTTATCTATAGTATGCATCCCAGGCCCAATTTCTTGTACTTCTTTGACTGGTGATTCAAGTGATATGGCTACAAGAGCAGCAGTAGGTCCTTATTTGTGCCTTTTCTATAAAGGCACATTGTGCTCCACGAGCCTCTTATAAGAGTATGGCTTTCCCAAACCTGAAGTTTCAATTACTAGCCTGTGATCTGTACTGCCATTTATGGTACCAATAGCCCTTGAAATGTGGCTGGACCAGATTTCTTTCAACTGGAAAATGAGGACATGAGCCTAATTCTATGATACTTAGATGTCCACAACATAAATCTGGAGATGTGGTGGTGACCTGAATAAAGTTAGCACTCACTCTATATGAGACAAAGTTTAACATGGGAAACAAAATTAGCCAATATGGCATAATCATTTTAGGCATATTAATTGATTTTTTTTATTCTCTATAGAACCATGACAACATAGAACTATGTATGTTGTGTTCTGTACAGTTTTCTTCTGTTTCAGGAATTTTTTAGATTCATATTTTCATATCTTATGCTTCTGGCCAAATATAATGAAGCACACTAGTGTTTTTTTATTCTTTTTTATTCTTTCTATTCTGTGAAAGAATGAACTCATGGAACTTGTCAATTCTATATATGGGATTGGATTGCATAGATGGGAAAAGGTGTGGGCTATGAAAAAGAGGGTATTTTTCCTAAATTTGAAAATGGTATGAAGTTTGTACCCTGTGCCTATGAAAATATGGGACTCCATTTCCAGTTACATTTAAAAGGGTGTAAATCATATAATATATATAACAAGCATATAAATGCTTGTTCTTGCTTGTGAGAAGTTAGAATCTGGGTAGTATGCCTGAGTTTAGCATTGCTAGAGCATATTTGATGCTTTTGGTAACAACCAAAAATCAACAGATTTAAAAAGTGTTGAAAATGACCATAATGCAATGAGGATTAATCAAGCTTTTATTCCATTTAGAGAACTAATGTTCTCAGATATTTTGGGAAGGGGGGCTTTACAGGGTTCCCTATTAGTTGTTACTCAAACTCACTCTTGTATTAATCTTGTAGTACCTGCTTAGGTCACATTTGGTCTTATAATCATGATTAATTTTCATGGCCTCCTTTTTCTCATTAGTGAAATGAGTAGATAATTGTATGGCCAAACACAGCCCTAAGTAAAATAAAATGCTTTTTTGAAAAAGAACACAGGTGATCCAGTGATACAATCCTAAAACATTGCTATAAACTGTTTTTCCTCCATTTCTTTACCAAAGCCACACTCTGCTTCAATCACAAGCAGTTTATGTATACAGCCCCTTAACAAAAGCATTCTGAATGAAAAGAATGGAATGCTCTTATTGAGCCGCTTTCTTTTATAGTACTGTATGCTGGGGAGTTTATTCTGTATGTTAAATGAGAAAACATTGATTAATTTCTTTGTTTTTCATGTGAGATTTAGTTTCAAAGCATTAGGAACATGATGCCATGAGCAACCATTTTATAAATACTGGAGCTCAATGGGATGTTTAAAACATATTACCAAATTTTAATAACTGCATAAGTTGTGATTGATTTACAATTATTGATGGTAAACTAGTTTAATATAAGGTTATGAGTATATATAAATACATATGAACTATATTCAATTGTGTTACAATATGTGTTACAATGATAAATTAATTATTTGACACAATGATAACATTGTGTCAGAAATCTTTCCATGCTCAAAATTTAGTCTATTGATATTAAAACCTGCTGTTGTTAGGTAAATAGTAAAATATTTGTTGTTATTTTTGGGGTCACACTCAAATGTTTTCAGGGCTTTCTCTTGACTCTATGCATAGGGATCACTTCTGGTGAGTCTGAATCCATATGTAGTACTATGGATGAAAACTGAGTTGGAGCAGGCAAGAAGAGCACCTTACCTTCTCTCCTAACTCTCTAGTCCAAAAATATAATTTCTAGCCCTAAATTTTCTAATTAAAATTCAAAAATAGAACTGGAGTGTCAGTAGATGGTGAAGCCACTTGCTTTTCATACAAGCCCTATTCTGATCCTCAGCAGCTCATACTATTCCTTGAGTACTGCTGAGAGTGATTCAATCCCTGAGCACAGAGCTTGGGGTACAATTGAATACCTGAGTACCAATGATGTGTAATTAAAACGATAAAAATTTCAAAAATGTTATAATCAGGGGGCTTTAAGGAGAATACAAGCTTTAATCTTATTTTTATTTGTTATTTTTATTCTTTCTTCAGAGTGCTGCTTTCTAGAGGGTAGAAGACATAAGTGCACATTAGAAAAAAGTTGAATGATTTTTCTCCATCAAGAGATGCTCAACATCACTAATCGTCAGGGAGATGCAAATCAAAACTACTATGAGGTACCACCTCATGCCACTGAGATTGGCACACATCACAAAAAAGGAAAACAAGCAGTGCTGGCGGGGATGTGGAGAGAAAGGAACTCTTTTTTACTGCAGTGGGAATGCCATCTAGTACAACCTTTATGGAAAGCGATATGGAGATTCCTTCACAAACTGGAAATTGAGCTTCCATACTATCCAGCTATACTACTCCTAGGAATATACCCTAGGAACACAAAACTACAATACAAAAATCCCTTTCTTACTCCTATATTCATTGCAGCACTATTTACAATAGCCAGACTCTGGAAACAACCAAGATGCCCTTCAACAGAAGAAACTGTGGTACATATACACAATGGAATACTATGCAGCCCTCAGGAGAGATGAAGTCATGAAATTTTCCTATACATGGATGTACATGGAATCTATTATGCTGAGTGAAGTAAGTCAGAGGGAGAGAGAAAGACACAGAATGGTTTCACTCATCTATAGGCTTTAAGAAAAATGAAAGACATTTTTAACAGTATCTCAGAGACAAGAGAGATGAGGGCTGGTAGGTGGAGCTTATGACATGAAGCTCATCACATAGAGTGATGAATGCAGTTGGGGAGATGACTACACTGAAAACTATCATAACAATGTGAATGAATGAGGGAAGTAGAAAGCCTGTCTCGAGTACAGGTGTGGGGGGGTGGGGAGGAGGGAGATCTGGGAAATTGGTGGTGGGAATGTTGCACTGGTGAAGGGGGGTGTTCTTTACATGACTGTAATCATACAACTATAACCATGTTTGTAATCGTGGTGTTTAAATAAAGATAACTATTAAAAAGAAAGAAAGAAAAAAAGAATAGACTTGAGAATTCAGAGAATGTCCCCCAGACATACAATCAATTAATCTTTGATAAAGAGGAAAGAAATGCAAAATGGAGCAAGGAAAGCCTTTTCAACAAGTGGTGTTGGGACAAACTGGTCAGCCACATGCAAAAAAAGAATCAAAACCTCCATCTAATACCAGGTACAAAGGTCAAATCCAAATAGATTAAAGACCTTAATATCAGACCTCAAGCCATAAGTTATATAGAAGAACACATAATTAAAACACACCATGATATTGAGAGTAAAGGCATCTTTAAGGAGAAAACAAGTGGAAGTAGAGATATACAAATGGGACTATATAAAACTGAGAAGCTTCCGCACCTCGAAGGAAATAGTGACCAGAATATAAAGGCTACCTACAGAATGGTAGCAACTATTCACCCAATATCCATCAAATAAGGGGTTAATAATCTATATATACAAGTTTCTGACAGAACCTAACAAGAAAAATCATCTAACTTTGTCAGCAAATGGAAAGAAGAAATGAACACTTTCTCAAAGAAGAAATGCAGATGGCCAAAAGACACATGAAAAAATGCTCCACATCACTAATCATCAGAGAGATGTAAATAAAAAAACAATGAGGCACCGTCTCATGCCACAAAAACTGGCACTCATAAAAATAACAAGAATAATCAGTGATAATCAGTGGTGGTGGTGATGTAGGGAGAAAGGAACTCTCATTAACTGCTGGTGAAAATGCTGTCTAGTCCAACCTTTATGGAAAGCAATATGGAGATTCCTCAAAAAACTCAACATTGAACTTCCATATGATCCAGCTATACCACTGCTAGGGTTATATCCTAGGAACACAAAAACACAATACAAAAACGCCTTCTGCACAATTATATTCATTGCAGGCCTATTTACAATAATCAGAATTTGGAAACAACCCAGATGCCCGAAAACAAATGAATGGTTAAAGAAACTGTGGTACATATACACAATGGAATAATATGCCCCGATCAGGAAAAATGAAGTCATGAAGTTTTCCTATGCATGAATAGATATGGATAATATTATGCTGAGTGAAATAAGTCAGAGGGAGAGATAGACAATGAATAGTCTCACTCATCTATAGGTTTTAGGGAAAATAAAAGCCAGAATTGTAATAATGTCCAGAGACAATAGAGATGAGGTCTGGAAGGACGGACTACAATATGAAGCTTACCACAAAAAGTGGTGAAGGCCGTTACAGAAATAACTACACTAACAACTATCATGACAATGTTAATGAGTGATAGAAGCAGAATGCAGGTGGTGGGGGAGTATGGTGTTAAGGGGCATTGGTGGTGGAAGGTTGCACTGGTGAAGGAGGTGTTCTGTTTTTTTATAACTGAAACCCACGTACAAACATGTTTGTAATCATGATGCTTAAATAGAGATATCATTATGAGTATAAAGATGTTTGTACCTATTTTAGAAACTCTAGACAAGATATGCCCAGAAATCCTTTTATTGTTTCCATGCTCAACTTTGGCCAAAAATAAAATTCTCTATTATTGTTCCTTTTGACAATAACTACAAATTCTCAAAAGCTTTAATCTCAGGATGCAAAACTTTGCAGATTTTATAATTCATATCTTTTATTCTTAGTCTTAGTCCAGGTACATGATTCTACTATATTAATTCAGGTGCTCAAACTTGGGGCATTTTCTCAGGTGATATGCATATTTATCTAGCTCTGAAATTCCTCTTGATCATGTGGGATTCTCACACATGTAGAAGAGTTTTCATGCATAAGAAAACTTAATGATCAGAGGAGTATGAAGTCAATAGGTAAGTAATTTATATTTTTCTAAAGTTGGACAGCTCAGAATAATACTTTAAAAAGTTCCAACAAAAGTTTTGTCTGGATTGAGTTGTGTCTGGTAATGGTAGTCAACTCTATTATGTGGCCTATCTTCTACTTTCCATCTAGTGTTTTTGTATCTTTACAGGAGAATTAAATTAAATTAAATTCCAATTAAATTTATTGGAATTATTTCCAATTAAATTATCTAAAGCTTTCCTCAGGTGTAGAATTTTAGAAAAAACCAAAGTAAAATAAAAAAGGTAAAATAGTCAATTATTGGCTACACTAACCTGATATTGATGGATTGTAAAATCTGAGCTTCTGTTTCAAAATTTAGAAAGTTCCTAAAATTTTCGTATTTCATTTATGGTCATCACTCTCTGAGGATATCAGTGATCTCTGATAAGATATCACAATGTCAGGGCCGGAGAGATGGCACAGCAGCGTTTGCCTTGCAAGCAGCCGATCCAGGACCTAAGGTGGTTGGTTCGAGTCCCGGCGTCCCATATGGTCGCCGTGCCTGCCAGGAGCTATTTCTGAGCAGATAGCCAGGAGTAACCCCTGAGCACTGCCAGATGTGGCCCAAAAACCAAATAAATAAATAAATAAATAAATAAATAAATAAATAAAAATAAAAAAAGATATCACAATGTCTTTCAAGAGTATCAGGGAAATAGACTTCAGGTACATAATGGAATCCATAATTCCATGGACACCTACCACTTCCTAACAGAACCAGATACAATTTATACAGATATGGATAGGCTCATGCACCCATCTTACAACAAAGTTTAGGAAAGTAAAAAAATTATGGGTTTGGGGAAGAAATCACTACTGCTCCAAGAATTTGTTTATACCAGAATTTATAAAAAAGTATTATAAATATTTTATAGTAATAGACACTGAAAAAATACCAATACCAACATGTTTTTATAGAATTAGAAGAAAATAATTATATCAGCTGTGAGACTTGCATGACAATATTGAATAAGAACAAGACAACTGGGCATGTTTACCTTATGTCATGATCTGAAAATGATCTAGATTTCAGCTTTGCATCTTTTCTGACTGGGGCAATAAAAGGAAATTAAAATAGATCTCACAGTTCTCAATTTATTCTTCAGAATTTCATATAGGAGATAACTGGCGTAAAGCTTTTCTTTTTTTTTTTTTGGAAGGCATGTTGTTTTATATTAAATACTCTTGTTTCATCAGCTTAAAAAATACCAATACTATGAGTGTGGTTGTTTTAAATTTCATAGATAAGAGATAACAAGGTTTCCATATTTTTGTCTGACTTATTTCATTTAGCATATAACCTCAAGGGTATCCAGGTTCTCACAAATGTCAAGATCTCATTTTTTCTCAGGACTGAATAATAGTCTACATTTTTAGGGTGCCATCTATATCATCATAACTTGACATACCTATACCGTAGAAATGCAAACCAACACAAAAAGAAGAAATCATCTTCATATGGCCCAATGTCACAGTTCTACATTCAGCTTGCATGGTCAGTCCATTTTCTATTCAGTATGTAGGCTCACAAATTTATGTTTTGTGTCTCCCCAGATTCATCAATTTTCTAACTCTTGTTTCTTGTTTGGTTCTGATGTTTTCTACTACTTTCCTCGTCCTGCCTCTAACTCAGTTCCTAAACAATAAATAACACATGCTTATTTAAAATTATTTTTATTAATATCTATATTTAAATACTTTTATTACAAATATGATTGTAGTTGGGTTTCTTGATCACTTTATGTACCTAACTTGATGAGTCCACGGACTGGTTACTCTTAGCCTTTAACCCAAACAGTAATGCTGCTATGGTTGGGATTATGATCTGTGACTTCATCATCTGCCTAGCACATAAAGCAATGATCCTTATATAAGGTAATATTTAGTGCCCCCATATTAGAATTAATGTGACCCTCTTGAGAACTAGCATCATAAATTCCAAACATAAGTGTCACTCTTGGCAGCATGCAAAATAATATCTAAAAATATGTATGTGTGGGAATATGATAGAAAGATATGTGCAGATCTAGGAATACTTAATTATATTTTGGAAATTTATATATATATATATATATATATGTAATTCTAGGAAGTGGAATTGGCTTTTATTACAATAAAATAGTTTACTAAGATATATTGTGATTATATGAAGAAAGTTCCTTATAATGGGACCATATGGTAGAGAGTTCAGAGAGAGCAGAACTTTGTATTTAATTAGTACTAACTGAAGGAACCAGGAGGATGGGGACTATTTAGTTCTCAGTAGTGGACCTCAAATAGAGAAACTCCATGATCCTCATCATGGATAAAATATACTCTTAAGATGGCTTATGTCCCTTATATCTCAAATTGATCTGAGGTAGGACTCTAAAAAATGGCCCCAGGGTGACTGAATGAAAATTGAATAATCCTGCCTGACAAAAAGCCTGTTCTATGTTTCTGTTGCTGTGCTCGCAGGAAAACTTCCTTTCCACTAGTGCAAATTCTTCTTCCCAGTGCAGTCATGGCAGATTTAACCAGTCCTCTCATTGTTTAGTCTATCATGCACCATTTATTCTTGGAAGAAATACACTGGTTTAAAATGTAAAGTAAATCATGGTAGGCCTTTTGTTTGGGGATATTAAGTATGCCTATTGCACACAACAATTTGAACTAAATTAACAAATTTATTCCAGGATTCTATCTGCATGAGTGGAAACAGGAGCAACACACTAAAGAGTTTGTAGTTGGTAAATTCAGAAACTAGAGAACTGATCAGTTGGACCTTGTTCTGTTTATTATGAGATATCTTTGGGCCCTCCACCCCATCCACACTACCCAAAAAACACACACTTCTCTTATACAACGTGTTCTTATATGTTAAGTCATGAATAGCCACATAGTTTTAGAGTGTCTCCTGCCATATGATAGTACACTTACATTTTCTTTTAAAAAAAAAGATTACTTGCATCAAAAAAAATAGTGCAGTACGCAAGGTACTAGCCTTGAATGTGAACTACCGAGGTTCTATCACTGGCACCCCATGATTTCCTGAGCTCCAGCAGGAGTGATCCCTTAAGGCAGAGCCAGGAGTAAGTCCCCAGAACCATTAGGACTTTGTTTTAGTCTGAAACAAACAAACAAAAAACACAGCAAAAAGATTATAATTTCTACACTTTTTATTCAGTTAGTACAGCTTTTTTTTATTTTAATCAAAGTGGATTACAAATCTTTCACAGTAATATTTTAGGTGCATAGTGATATTGAATTAGGGGTGTTCCTACCACCAATGTTATCCTCCTTCCACCCCTGATCCCAGCATGCATCCCATATCCCCCTCTTTTACCCCCCAGGCTGCTAGTATAAGTGGTCCTCTCTGTGTCTAGTATGTTGTAAATTGGGTATCTATTCTGTTGTCTTTGGCTTAGGATTTGGTGTTTAAGTTTGATCATTTTTTTTTTTGTTTCTACTTAATGTTCATATGACTGTTTGGTCTTGGGACCTTCCATTATTTCCCCTCCATTCGTGAGGCAGAACAAGATGGTTCAAGTTGTGTGGTTCTGTTTGAAGGAAAGAGAAAAAAATTAATAAAAATTATAATAAAATAAAATGGGGCAAAAATCAAACAAGCAAAAAAATGGGAGGAGTCCTAGAGGCTATATCTATCAGTTTAAGCTTTTTATAGTAAATTTCCATGAGCCACTTGCTTCACTGGAGAATGAAAAAATGTTTCAGACAATTGTACTTAGCTTTTCTTTTATTTCTTATTATAAATAAATTCTTGTGGTTTTTGTTGACAAGTATGATGAGAAAAAATTCTGTTTACAGAATAAGAAAGCAACTTAAATTCCTTTGGCTTCAACTGTTAAGTCAGATTTATTTATGTCACATGCAAGTCTGTGTGCTGGTGATCCCTGTGTTCATATCTGACATTGGGCCACTCGTGCCAGAGGCCACTGTTGAAGGTCAGTACATAAGCTATCATGCCCGAGACTTCCTCAAATGATGATCTCTGTGTATTTTTGCCCATAGATACTAGTGTACTTGTATGGCTCAGTCATATGGACTACATTGCAACTGCTCTGACAGAACAAATCTCCAAGGTCTTTGCATTCCTTTTTCATTCTGCTTCTATATATGGTTGACTCATTCTCATGTTATTGTTCTTGGTTCAAATGTCACATAACCAGAGATGTAGTCTGCAGAGATCTATCTAAGAGGGTTCTCAAACTTTTTAAACAGGGCGCCAATTCACTGTCCCTCAGACCATTGGAGGGTCTGACTATAGTAAAAACAAAACTTATGAACGAATTCTTATGCACACTGCATATATCTTATTTTGCTATGAAGAAACAAAACAGATACAAATACAATATGTGGCCCGCGGGCCATAGTTTGAGGACCACTGAGGTCCCCACCTCCTTGTTCAATAATGTCAGATTAAAACCATGAAAATTTCTAAAAAGTGAGGGAAAAGTACTCAGTGTAATATATTAAAAGAAGAAAGGTCCTTACACACGTTTTTTTTTTTTGGGGGGGGGGGGAACCATACCTGTTTGACACTCAGGAGTTACTCCTGGTTATGCGCTCAGAAATCACTCCTGGCTTGGGGTACCATATGGGATGCTGGGGATTGAACTGCAGTCCGTCCTGGGCTAGCACACGCAAGGCAAATGCCCTACTGATTGTGCCACAGTTCTGGCCCCTATTTTTTAAAGACCAAATATTTAGTACTTGAATGATACATTTGAAAGTCATTTTTTTGGTATTTTTGGCTATTAATTTACAAAAAAGAGTAATTGACACATCAGTGGAAAAATAATCAAAAGCAACAAAATAGAGAAAGATGGTGAATGGAAATCTAAGCATTGAACATAATAAAAATGTAAAGATATTCAAATAAACTTAATTACAAGAAATTACTAATTTGATTCAGGAAAACTTAGGTTGGTAAATTGAAATGGTTTTAAAGAAGCATGCACAATACATATGGGAATTTCCATGCTAAAATTAAGAATTAATTTGTTTTACAGAAATGTTGGAATAATGAATTGATAACATTTAGCATTTATTGACTTAGTGTTCCAGACTTTGTTTTGAGCAGTAAATATCATATTTTATTCATCACACATTCAGTGAACCAAGTACAAAAAAATGTCACTATTTTGCTTTTATGTTGTTATTTATTTTTATTTTGGGGTCACACCTGGCAATGCTCAGGGTTTACTCCCAACTCAGTGCTCAAGTTTCACTCCTGTCAGTGCTTGGGGGACCATATGGAGTTCTGTGGATTGAACATAGGTTGACTGCATACAAGGCTAGCACCTATAGTCTGTATCATCTCTCTGACCCAATTTTTCCCATACCAAAAGGAAGGCAGAGAGTGTGAAATTTTCTTGTCTTAGATCACTTTAGTAGGAGTATTATGCGTATTATGACAATATTAGAATAAGGTCATCTGAAAGGAATACAAGACCTGAGAAATTAAATTCTACCCTAAACTGCATAGAGTCCTGCTAACATTATCAGGAATGGTAAGAACAAGACACAAAAATAATGTTTGCTCATGGATGGTCCCTCTGGACTCAGTTGCTATGTGTAGCACCTCTGCCTCACTCCACTCTGGGGGACAGGTTGGCAGGGGTGAGGCCATCTTTCTTTTGTGTCCCGGCCTGTCTTCACTCACCATGAGCTGGTGCCACTCTATTGGTGGCCTTGCAGAAACCCAGGATGTCACCAGCAGCTCCCAGGGAACGCCAGAGCCCCTGGACCCAGAAATCATGAGCCACACATCTGTGTTCTAACGGCAAAATTTGACATTTCTTTAACATTTTCCTTGCAATCTTGAGGGCAAATGAGATACAATTGAGGTTTTTGTTTTCTTTTTTCTTTTTGTATATTTTCATTTATTTTATTATTGTGGTAGTTATGGTCACATGCTTCAATAGTATTAAAGTTGATAGTTTTGATGTATAGTTACTACACCTCATCCCACCAAAGTGCCCCAGATTTTCTTTTATTTTATATATTTTGTTTAAACACTTTGATTACATTCATGATTGTATTTGGGTTCCAGTCATGTAAAGAACACCACCCGTCACCAGTGCAACATTTCCATCACCAATGTCCCAAATCTCCCTCCTCCCCACCCAACCCCCACCTGTACTCTAGACAGGCTTTCTATTTTCCCTTATACATTCTCATTATTAGGATAGTTCAAAACGTAGTTATTTCTCTAAATAAACTCATCCAAGTTGTGGTGAGCTTCATGAGGTGAGCTGTAACCTCCACCCCTTCTCTCTTTTGTGTCTGAAAATTATTATTGCTAGAATGTCTTTCATTTTTCTTAAAACCAATAGATGAGTGAGACCATTCTGAATTTTTTTCTCTCTCTGACTTATTTCACTCAGAATAGTAAATTCCATGTACATCCATGTATAGGAAAATTTCATGACTTCATCTCTCCTGACAGCTGCATAATATTCCATTGTGTATATGTACCACAATATCTTTAGCCATTCGTCTGTTGAAGGGCATCTTGGTTATTTCCAGAGTCTTGCTATGGTAAATAGTGCTGCAATACATATAGGTGTAAGGAAGGGATTTTTGTATTGTACTTTTGTGTTCCTAGGGTATATTCCTAGGAGTGGTATAGCTGGATCGAATGGGAGCTTGATTTCCAGTTTTTGGAGGAATCTTCATAAAGGTTTCCATAAAGGTTGAACTAGATGGCATTCCCACCAGCAGTGGATAAGAGTTCCTTTCTCTCCACATCCCCACCAACACTGCTTGTTCTCATTCTTTGTGATGTGTGCCAATCTCTATGATGTGAGGTGGTACCTTATAGTTGTTTTGATTTGCATCTCCCTGATGATTAGTGATGTGGAGCATGTTTTCATGTGACTTTTGGCCATTCTATAAAACTCTGCTCCACGAAATAAGAGAGGACATGCGGAAATGGAAACACATACGCTGCTCATGGATTGGCAGGATTAACATCATCAAAATGGCAATACTCCCCAAAGCATTGTATACATTTAATGCGATCCCTCTAAAGATACCCGTGACATTCTTCAAAGAAGTGGATTAGGCACTTTTGAAATTCATTTGTAATAATAAACACCCTAAAATAGCTAAAACAATCATTGGGAAAAAGAATATGGGAGGAATTACTTTCCTCAATTTTAAACTTTACTACAAAACAATAATTATCAAAACACCATGGTATTGGAAAAAAGACAGGCCCTCAGATCAGTGGAATAGACTTGAATACTCAGAGAATGTTCCCTAGATATACAATCACCTAATTTTTTATAAAGGAGCAAGAAATCCTAAATGGAGCAAAGAAAGCCTCTTCAACAAGTGGTGTTGGCACAACTGGTTAGCCACTTGCAAAAAATTGAACTTACACCCCCAGTTAACATCATGTACAAAGGTAAAATCCAAATGAATTAAAGACCTCGATATCAGACCTGAAACCATAAGATATATAGAACAACACATAGGCAAAACACTCCAGGACATTGATACAGGCATATTCAAGGAGGAAACTGCACTCTCCAAGCAAGTGAAAGCAGAGATTAACAGATGGGACTATATTAAGCTGAGAAGCTTCTGCACCTCAAAGGAAATAGCACCCAGGATACAAAAGTCACCCACTGAGTGGGAGAAACTATTCACCCAATACCCATCAGATAAGGGGCTAATCTCCAAAATATACAAGGCACTGACAGAAATTTACAAGAAAAAAACATCTAATCCTATCAAAACATGGGGAGAAGAAATGGAGGTTTTGGTTCTAAAGATTGAGCTAAGGCAACCAGGCATGAGAGGCTGTGGCCTCTTCAAAATGTGAAGTGAGGTGTGTGTGGGGTGGGATGACCCTAGTCCTGACCCTGCCATCTCTGCTTGACTGTGACTGGCCTGTCAGGCTCTGGAAAGTGTATTAGGAGCTAGCCGGACAGCCCTGAACCCATTTATACCAACTCTGTTGGACCACTTGGTTTTGAAGAGAGAAAATTAGAACTTTTTGATAGTGTCTTGAAGGCTATTTTAGTGAGAGGGAGGGCTGTGCTCGTGTCGAATTTGTGCTCGAGAAATAAAGGCTCCACAGCCTGCCAAAAAATAAAAGTTTGCTCATAAAAAATTGAAAGTAAGGTTTGGCCATATTAATTATGGTCTTTACTGATAGATAAAAATTATGCATAAGTTTTATAAGATTGATATGGATATGCAACTAAAACATATTGAGGAAAATATCAAATTACACATTAAAATCACATGTTTATATGTAGAAGAGTTTGAGTTCTGAGTGTGAAGAGAAAAGAAGAATTTTAAAATAATCATGTAGGAGCCAGAGCAATGGCACAGCAGTAGGGCTTTTGCCTTTCAGCCAACCCTGGACAGACCTGGAATCAATTCCTGGCATCCCATATAGTTCCCCAGCCTGCCAGTGGCAATTTTTAAATGCAATGCGAGGAGTAACCCCTGAGTGCAGGCTTGGTCAAAGACCAATCAATATAAATAAAAATATTTTTTTTTAAAAAGAAAGTAATATCTCATAGTATCTTGACCTTTGATCAAGGCATGAATTTTATTCAAAGACAATTCTGTTCTGCAAATAGTGATGTTTTAGACATTCAGATGCCTGTTCTGCCATTTTATTGGTATACAAATTACTTTCAAGTGTTTTTCAACTATAAAAGAAATAAAAGCCAGTATGGTTTTTCTGCAGCTTCTTTGTAGATTGCTAAATTATGTTATGATTGGACAAGGATACATGTGACTAGGTACAGATGAGCAGACAGGATGTTACATAGCATTTTTATTCACAGGGAGTAATATTTAGACAAGGAAATGCATAATAACTGTAGAGTGCTTGCTATGCTGGGATCTAGCAAATATTCTCTCATATAATTCTGGAAAATAATTTATTTTTGGATAAAATAATAAAAACAGTTCTGAGCCAATAAATCCCTATGCATAAATGTTTTGAATAAAAAATAGGTAGATTTAGAGCTGTGCCGTGTACTTAAGCAATGCCAAGATACTGATAATTGAGGGGGAAATGAGGAATTGGAAGTTAGCTTTTCAGTTCTCTCTGGATGAAGATGAGCATCAACCCGGAAAGGGTACAGTAACCCAAAGTCATAGTCCTCCTTGAGTAAATTACTTGACATCAAACATCTATAACAAGTGTGAAAGTTGTGGCCAGTCAAAAAAGGAAACAGGTGCTCTTCAGTTCCCCATTTATGAGTTTAAATTTTTCTTTTCACTTACTGTGATTCATTATAACCAGTAGAATGTGACATAATTCATACTTTAGGAATTATAAGACATCTCCCTAAAGTTTTACAATATCTCATTTTATATCTTGGCAGCCCAGATGCTCAAAAAAGAACTTGGAGCTATCTTAAAGGGATGAAGAACAAAAGTCAGGAGGGGCCAGTTCCAGCCAGCACCTTCTTTCAGACACCTGACTGAGCCCATCTTGGTTCATCTGGTCCCATTTGGCCATTTGACTACAACCACCAAAATAATCCCTGTCGAGGTTATTTCAAGCAGAGAAATTGTTCACTAGCCTAACATAGAGTGCCCTTGAAGAACTGGTAAACAAATACATGATTATTGTTCTAAGATAATGAGTTTTGACAGTTTCCCTACTATCACTGAACAAAAGAAAACAAAACCCTGAATCTGATCTATCATGTGACATTAATTGATTAGATTTTGTCAATTATTAATTTGTTAATTATTTAGGTCACCTTATTAATCAAATCCCATATTCCCTCCATATGTCACTTTGATCATTTTATTGATTATTTGGAAAGGTATTTGTGGAAAATAAATGAGGGCTTCTACCTAAGTTTACAGTGTGTGGCATATTGAAGCACTGAATTATGCCAGCAATTTTAGGCAAAAAAACACCGATATGAAATTTTCCCCCAAACACTCAATTCCATGTGACATGGCATCTTTATGTTAAATTGCCATTTACAAAGTCAAACTGGAAGTGCAAAATAATAAATTTTATCCAATATGAAATGTGGTTCTGCAGATTAGGAAACGTTATTGTCTCAACTCAATTTTATGGAATATAAATACCAAGCATTAAACTTCTGAGTTAAAGGAGGAAGATTTTGTTTATAATGTAACTCATATCAACATAACAAATGTAGAAAATAAAATAATCTCCAATAGTAATGTTTCAATTTTTCTAAATCTGTTATGTGATTCATGTTATCAATCAAACCTTCAGGTAACCTAAGTCTAAAGTTCTCCACATTGCTATATTTCTAAGCTTTCAAATTGAGCTTAATGTCTTGCTCTGTTCATCTCTTATTTATTTTATCCTGTTAAACTTTATCTTTGTTTTCCTAATTTGAAAGCTTCATCTCTCTCTTTTGCATTTTTAGCCACAATTAATTACAATGCTATTTATAATAGGGTTTCAAGCATACAATATTCCAACAACAATTTCTTCATCAATGTCCATTTCCTTCTGCCCATATCCTCTGTGTCCCTTTCATCCACCAGACTGCCTCGACATTCTAAATAAAATTTTAGCGCTGTGCTTTACAGTAGTGTTAATGGATAGAGCTTCAAAAATTGAACTTTGTCACCTTTCAGCTCCTCCTCTTCCTCCCTATTGACTTTTCTCTATACCATTATTGTATTACATCTCATGACTAGTCTGTGAGCTTTCTATGGCTAGTAAGATTTTTCCCTAGCCTAGCTTCAGTACTCAGTGTTTCTCTTACTGCATATTCATTGTTTTTGAGAGTAAAGAAAAGTCAAAAACTGCTCTAGGATGAAAGGCAAGTGGCTGATTTTAGGTGTTGGAGTCTGTGTAAAGGAATTAGCAAGAAAATTCCAATCCAAATAACTAAATTGCTCCTATGATATTTAAAGTAAATGCACAATGTTGAAGTCAATATTCACCTTGGTGAGTGTCAAAAATAGGAGCCCCATCCCATCTCTTCACTATTTCATCCTAAGTGCAGTGGTGTGAACACCAGCACTATATTGGTCAGAAGATCAGCTGTGTAGTTGGCAAATAATGCTTCCCTTTCTCCCATCTCATATTTTATCTTTAATAAAATTGGGATTTTGTAGTATCTAAGAATGATTACTGGCAATATATTTCTTCCCGGAAATACATGCTCTTTACCCACCAAGAAGGAAACAACATCCTCAAATAACTCTCCTTTAGTATTTAGACTGACCTTATGACTTGTTTTGACCAGAAGCATATTTCTATTCATGGTCCCGACTAAATAAGAAAATGTGGAATCCTGCTTGTACAAATATAATAAAAAAATGTAAGGCATAGTGGCAAGACATTAAACCCAGCAAGCATCTTATCCTAAACATTGAGCTCCATACCACTTACCAATCAAAAGCCTATGGTGCTGAGCAAAGCTTTGACAAATAAAACATATTGAAAGGGGCAGTGTGGTGTCCTGGGTCGTTAAGAGAGCCCAAAACTAACACTGATTGTACAATGAGGCTTTTACACAGGACTACTGTATATGCGAGGTGTTATGTGTTAATGAGTAAATAAAAATTTCTAAATGTTGTATAAATTAAATTAGTTCCACTATCATTTTAGTGACAGTCAAAGAGGCAGGAGAAACTAGAAGGCACATTTGTGAATATATTCCATCTGTAATACTGGCTCCCTAAATGAGAAAAACCACAAGAAATTTTACTTGTGAACAGTAGCTATTTTAATCACACATTGGTATTACTTACAATGAGATAAGGAGAACTAACAGAATTCGATCCAAGGTCTTGCTCTAGGTATTTTGAATGTGCTAATTATGCTACTGTGTTAATCATGACATGCTACAAATTATCTGCTATGAAAGACATGTGGTATTAGAAATAAATGGAATCTAACTATTTTATTATGATGATTAATTACTGGCGAGTCAAAAGTGGTCAAAACGATTTATGGAACCAATTCAAATTAGAATTAAAGTGGTAGAGTTGAAAAATTAAAAGCTAGCACACTGGAAAATTTGAGTCAGGGAGATGAAGGGAGACTTTAGAAGAGATAGGTTAAAAGATAAGTAGAATTTTCACTTCAATTATGTAAATTATATATCTTGAAAGTCCACAAGCTGCAAAGTACTGTGCTTGCAATAGAGTAAATTGAACATGAAATAAGAGGGAGACAGAATAGTTTCTTTTGATTTTTTTACTAGGCTGTTACATAGAATTATAGTTAAAAACTAAAGTAACATATTTGGTCAAGAAAAGTATGATTATATAGTTTTCTGCTGTTGGTAAAATATATAATATGCTAATCAAAGGAATATTTAGTAGTGTTTAAAACAGTTTCTGAAGGCAAAATTATTAAATAAGTTTTTGAAATTTACTGTGAAAATTTGTTTCTGACTGGATTTATATCGATAAAATTTGGGTGCCTGGGGAGAGAAAAATTCTGATGAACAGGAAGTTAGCCACATCCAAAAAGATAAATGGAAATCTCTGATTTTGTTAAAACTCATAGATTCACAAAACTCATAAAACTCCTGGAAATTCCTGGGATTCAGAAAATTTTTATTAAACAATTGAGGAAGATAAAAATTATAGGCCAACTATATAATAAGATAAATGTTGAAAAATCCAGAAATATATATTTTTTATTTTTTCATCCTTTACCTAGCAGGGGTCTTCAAACTACGGCCTGCGGGCCACATATTGTATTTATTCCCATTTTGTTTCTTCACTTCTAAATAAGATATATGCAGTGTGCATAGAAATTTGTTCATAATTTTTGTTTTTACTATAATCTGGCCTTCCAACAGTCTGAAGGACAGTGAACTGACCCCCTGTTTAAAAAGTTTGAGGACCCCTGAAAAGCTTATCTACTTTGTGTCGATAATGATAGTTAAAATTATTGGGAGTTGGAGCAGCTGGAGAAATACAGAAGAGAGGGACTTGTTTCTTGCCTTTGTAGATTTTATAACCTAGTGACTAAAAATATAGAATGATAGATTCTAAGTATAACAGGAGAAATGTCACAATAAATATATGAATTGAATATACATAAACTTATAGAAGAATTTGAATCCCTCCTATGAATTCACAGACTATATTGTGATTGAACTCACTATCATCTGAGTCAGTTTTCTAGATAAAGAAAGCATAGGTTACAAGAAAATGTGAAAATTATGTCAAATGAAATGAAGCAACTTCATGTAATGGTGCTGGCTCTTGTCAGATGCTTCCTCTGCATATATTGATGCATTTTAGTCTTGCCTCTTCATAAGGGTTTTCTTCCTGTCTCTCTGGAAAGTCAATGACTCTTATATTGTTTCTATTCAGTTTATCCAAGTCTATTTTTTCTGTTCACTTATTTTGAGGATATTTTCCATCTCCTGTTAATTTTTTATTTTTCAACTTCTATTGTAAGGAGGTATTAAGAAGCTCATTTTACAGCTCACTAATTGTGTCCTTAGCAGCTAAATATACTGGTGAGTATTTAAAGTGAATTTTTATTTATGTCATTTCTGTTTGAAGTTTTCTCATTTATACTCTCACATGCTCCTGAATCTTATTTCCTGTCCATTTCATGGTTTCTTTGAGTTCTTTAAATATCCTCTACATTTCCTTTCTAATGTCCTTATCTGTATAGGTGACTGAAGTTAGTTGGATACTCAGAATTACCATTTTCACTCACTAAATGTGTTGGGGGTTCTACATTGCCTTTGCAGTGTGATCTTTTCAGTATGGTGTTCTTTTTTTGTGCTGTTGTGAGGTTTCTTTGCCCAGAAGAATGTGCATCCATGGTGCAAAGCAGAGCAGTTGTACTCTTCTTGGTGACTCACCTGAATTCAAAATGTCCTTTTGATTCCCAAAGCTGCCCACTATTACCACAGCTGCTGGTTTCTACTTCTACCTATTTCCAGGCAACATTTTGCTCCAGTTGCAGGCACTTTAGTCCAAAATGAAGGTTTAAGGTGGGGAAGCGAGACCAGGCTGGGTTAAATAATGCCTGCATGCAGAGTTACTCCCAGGTCTCACTCTACTACTGGCTATCTGTAGTAAGGTCAGATCCTGGGGTCCTGCCTTGCTTACATGCATTCTCCTAATGTTTGAGTTCTCTGAGCTTGATCGTTAGGGTACCCGCATTCATTGCATCCCTTCCATCATATTTTTTTCGAGTAATCTCTCTAGAGGTTTGATATTTTCTATCTGGTGATGACTGCTGTTTCATCTGACACTCCATCAAAGGGCAAGGGTTTAGGGGTTTCACACTTGAAGGTTCACAGAGGGCATACTGCTCTCAGTTTCTCTAAGGCTCCCTGGCACTGCTGCTGTGGCTATTGCAGCTATTGCTGCTGCTGACTTTCTGTTTAAAAATCAGAAAACAGTATTTTAGAAAACGGCCAAGGTCCTTGCTCTAATAAGATGTGTGGTACTATTATAAGAAAAATACCAATTTAAACTAAATATCTTTAGAGAGTAATAAGAACAAGAAAGAAAGGGGAGCTAATCTTTGGAAGTAGCACAAATATACAGGAAATATCTGGCCACCGAGTTCAGGGGCAATTAATTTTCCCATGTGAATAGTAAATGACAGAGTTAATTGAGGCCATGTTCTAATTGCCTCTATCACCAGAACAGTGATATGATTTCAGAGCTAGATAAACCTATGCTGACCTCACTTGCTTTAGGATAAAGAGAGTACGATCTAGAATGATTCAAAAAATAAACTTAAGGACTCCTAATAGGTTTGTGGTTGAGCTGAGAATTTAGCACTTGTATCTTGATATTTTCCTATCCAGTAATATACAACTAAAATAGGAAACAAAAAAATAGAGGTTAGGACAGTCCTGAAAATAATAACAGCAGAACCAAGAATGACACTTGATTTAAGAGTAACTTCAGTAAGCCTAGTTGAAATATCCTGCATTTAGGTATTTGGACTGTAGATAAAAATGAGTATAATTATGAGTCCTTAGAATGCAGAATACATTAGAACCTCCGAATGACCTCAATTTAATATTGCATACTAATGATGTGACATTCAAGAACATGTAACTAACTAGATTTTCTGTTAACTCCTCCAAACCTCCACCTCCCATTCATTTCCCACATGATATAAAGCAAAAATTTTCTTCGTAGAAATGATACATCTTTATTTTGCATTACATCCTGTTTTCTTTTTAGCATATTCATAAGTTTATACGAAACTTCTTGCTAAGGCTTGAAAAGTGCTACATAATTTGGTTCCACTGACTTTTCTTTTTTGCTTTATATTTATCTATTAATTGTCTACAAATAACAGTAAGTAAAAACCATACCTCCTCTTTGCCAATGTCTTCTTATATTTTCATAATTGAATTTAATGTTATTTAAAATTAAAAGATTTACTTGTCTTTACCTACAAGGGCATATATTCTTTTTATGTGTTCTACTGCTGCATTTTAGTGCCTAAAAAAGTGACTGACAAAAGAGTTTCTCAATTATAATTTTCAGGTTAGAAAAAAGACAGTAATAAAGTTCCATTGGTTTCCCCAGGTATCCAGATAAAGTTTTACATAGCGCAGGCAGCCTAACCTGTTTATTTGTCTGTTGTGCTCACCCTTCATCTTGGCTCCTGAGAGAGATTGTTTGATTAAAATATCTGCACACCATTGGGTTAGCTCTTGCAAGAGTTTGCAGCAGTGATATTACAGTTGCTTTTCTCTAATGTGTAGTTTATGTTTGCTACCTTCATTTCTTTCCTGTCACTGGTAAAAATTAAAATAAAATGAAATGAATGACAATATAAAAAGATTTTTTTCCTCCATAAAGTGATTTAATGTCCACATGAGGGCTTATTTCTTCAGAAAATGACCCTTAAACATGTCAAATCTTAGAATTTAGGTTAGTTTGGGGTACACCCTCAAAAGTAAGTCAGTTATTGGCCAGAATCGAGTTTGCTTAGCATATCTCTTCAAAACTGAAGGGGAAAGTCACCATTGTATACTGCCTCAGAACTTTTCTGGTGGAACCAACATTTAAATTCAACTCTAAAAGAAAGTAATATTTCCTCAGCTAGCTGTGTCACTGTCATGGTCATTCATCAGTTGCATGTTTGTTTGGTGAGGATTTGTAAAATTTTACACGAAAACATCATATGGATATGTGTCTTGGTAAGATGTGAGTGTGAGAGAGATAGTGGAGATAGCAGTGAGGAGAGTAGAGAAGGAATTAAGTACAAGACTGTGAAATGTATATAATTTCTTTATTGGCTATTAAATATAAGTCCATTAATTTTTTGAGAGCTAACATGCTGACTTACATTTTTATTTTCTTATTATTGACTGTGGACAGTACTGTTCTTCAGATATGAAGATTAGCTGAAGTGAGTTATATGCTAAGACCAGGACAGGTGAGACTTCATGGGTGGCTGAAACTGGCTTTATTTTCTATTCCAGAGGTCCTGTGTAGCCCAGGTTGTGATTCTTCCATGTCCCTACCTAACATGTTTTTTTTTTTTTTTGTGATCATGTTGACTTAGAAATGAACTTTGATCTCCAGCATCCACTGGGGACTTATTTGTACCGCTCTTAAATTAAAATGATTTTCTAACACCATTGTAGGCATGAGCCCATTTCCTTTCTTTAGCGCTCAGCAAAAACAATCAAATTTCTAAGACTGTGTCTCCATAAAGTGGCTCATACTACTTTTATGATTTCTTGGCAATTCTTTTTTTTTTAAATGTAAGCTAGTTTACTTATTGTTTAAAAGATTACTTTAAGAGGCCAGAAAGATAGTACAGTGAAGAAGGGACTTGCTTTATACACAGCCAAATCAGGTTTGAACCCTGGCATCCCATGAAGTCCTCAGGCAATGCCACGAGTAACTCCTAAGCATTACTAGGTGTGACCCCCCAAATCAAAACATAACAAAGTTCTTCAAAATAAATAGTAGGCCTTTCATTTATATCAAACAAATTCTACATTTTATAGAATGTTTTATTCATTTCTAAGAAA
This sequence comes from Suncus etruscus, assembly GCF_024139225.1. Taxonomy (NCBI): domain Eukaryota; kingdom Metazoa; phylum Chordata; class Mammalia; order Eulipotyphla; family Soricidae; genus Suncus; species Suncus etruscus. The sequence goes on from NC_064867.1 coordinate 4,216,596, forward strand.
TGTCATATTTTGTTTGAAAATAATTCTATAAAGTACTCCGGGAGACACTAATTCTGAAATAATTTTTTGTGTGCAAGGTCAGATGAACTTGGCAACAGAGTGCCCAAGTACAAAACCTCCCTCATCTGTGTGACCTATTTTTCCTCCATGGGATTCAGTTTGCAAAACTGTATAGTGAAGTTTTTGATAATAATATTTATTGACTTAAGTAAAACCATACATGTAAAACTCTACATAATATCTGACACGTAATTTGTTTCAAGCAAAGAAAAGCCTGTGTGAATTAAACTTGAAATAGTAAACTTTGTAGGATAACCTATAAATATATAAGTCGTTATAGACTGAAACAGATTATTGTGAACAGTATAATAAACTATATAACATTTTGAATGAAAGAAGAACTCCCAGTGACCCCAATTTAATACTGCTCTTGCAGATCACTTGACATTTCCAAGAATAGTGCTAATTAACTTTAGCCTAGTCAGTGACTTTTACTGAGGTCTGTGCATTTGTAGTATTTGCCATATATCACATTAGTTCTAGCTAATGTTGAGATAACTAGACATTGTTCAATTTCTTACTAAGTGGAAAATACAGTTATGCATGTTCAATAATACATATATAGGTGTATATATAGTAAAATGTCCTTTAATAGATGACTGAATTTTAAAAACTAGTGATATATATATGAAATGAAAGGTTTATCCATGATAGGAAAGAGATATTAAATTGTGAAAATATAGAATGTTTGGTAAATGTTCATTGCTATATAAAAGAAGGTAATTTGAAAAGATTCCATGTAGTATGTTTTTCCCTACTTGATCTGCCTAATAAACTCCTACTTAAATGACTTAAATGGAAATATTTTTCTTATAGATCTGGAATACAGAAGCTGGGATATCAAAGTTTGAGGTTCTAGCATATCTTTTTTCTGGTGTGAATTTTCCCATATCATCACATGGTAGAGAGAACAACCCCAAGTGTCTTTTCATATAATCCAGGTTCAATCCTCTTAACTTCATTTTAACCTAATTATTTCTCAAACAATTCACCTTTGAATGTGATTACGTAGAGGAGCTAGAACTCTAACAGGTGAATTTTGGAGTAAAAAAATAAGTCTGTAGTTTTGTATGATTTCAATGATATTATAAACAAATCAAAACTATGACCAAGAAAAAAGCAAAATCAGTGAGTGATTTCTAGCAGTAGGGATGAGGGGATGGATAAGAATATGTTGTTGGCTTGGCTTTGTGAACTATTTTGTAGTAGTCTTAAGTGGCAAATATAAGCCTCTGTGACTAAAATATATAAACTATAGTAAAATGAGTAAATCTCATGGCTATACTTGTTTAAATATCATTTAGTAGTTGGGGTATTTGGTGACTGGAATAAGGAGTATTAAGAGCATTCTGTTTTACAAATATATTTTACATTGTCTTTTCAGTTTTGTTACCAGTTTGGGTTCAGTGACTTGAAAAGAAGGGACGTCTGTTTGATCTAGGCTCTGATTTCAAGGTGATGCTTGCCCCTACAAATTCAGTTCAGTAGGTTAGTAAAAGTGATTGGTTTTCAGTTTTTTATTTTTATAAAGACAGGAGTGACAAGTTCTAAGAATGCCTGTGTCAGAAAAGAAGCACACTATATTTCACGCATTAAGGGGCATACCCTTCACAAGAGGTGACACATTCTAAAATGTTAGACTGATCCTGAAATGTTTAAGAACTGTAAAAGAACTGCAAACTATTGAAGAACTCATATCTCTACAGCTTCTTTAATGACACCTTCTAAAGGACCCACTATAGAAGCATGCTTTTTCTTTGGCAACATAGGCAAGTACCCATTATAATACTTAAAATGAATGTTTTACTGCTGTATAGTCTCTACAATATAAGTAGCTAATTAAGAAATGAACAATTATATTTGAGATTCTCCTTGAGCAGTTTATTGAGGAAAGCCTCAGTTTTCCTAGGTAGTCTGCCCCAATTATGAAAAAATTCCTTCCTGTTTTAAGGCAGAATGTTATCATTTTCTGACTCTGATGACCTAATTCTGAGCAAAAGTTGTTTATCTTCTTTCTGTGAGCTAGTTCTATGACTCCTATCTTTACACAACACCTTCATTTCCTAAAGCTATTTCCTATATGACCGAGTTTTCTATTCTGTATAATCTTATGGTGACCTCTCTAATTTTCTCAGTGTCCCACTTCAGGTATCATATACTGATTTAAATGCAATCAAATGTACCTGGGGATGGCGAGCTCATCCTATCAGTGGTTGCTGACTCTGTATTTAAGTTATATCCTTAATGCTATATGTATATCATTGTGGGCCTTGTCTGATAGTGACACAGTTTAATTTTCATATTGCATAAAAAAGAAAGTTAATATTTCACTGCATGAATCTTACATGATTTAATTGACTAATGTGTAATAGTATAATGATGCTCACAGTCATTAACCTTCTTTTGCTGATTTTGGGTGTAGGGTGAGAAATCTCTATAGAGCAATAACATGGCTTAGAAGGTCTTCACTCTATTATTTTTTTCTTTGTAGAGAGAGGAATATTTGTTACTGTCTTTTTTAAATTCAATTTCACAAAGCAACTCAATAAACAATTATTTTTTTTCAGGCCAAAGGGGCTAAAGTATTCCCTAATTCACCACCTCATAACATCTCTTTAGTTTTAAGAAACTCCGACATCCAAAGAACAAAAGCTCTTAGGCATTTCATCATCTGAATTTTGTTCATAGTTAACAGCTATTCTTGGACTAAAGGTCTGCCACCTAGTGGTTCTCTGAGAATTTTTGGAAATGAGAAACTATATGCTCATTCAATGACTATTTAAAAGTCTTTTCTACTTGTGTAGAATAGACATATATTTTAAAAAATCATTTCTTGGGGCTGGAGTGATAGCACAGTGATAGGACATTTGCCTTGCATGTGGCTGGCCCAAAAATGACCTGGGTTCGATCCCATGGAGTCCCATATGGTCCCCTAAAATAGGAGCAATTTCTGAGCACATAGCCAGGAGTAACCTCTGAGCGTCACCAGGAATGGCCCCCAAACCAAAACGAAACGAAAACACAACAAAACAAAAAACAAAACACACAGAAACAAAACAAAACAAAACAAAACCCTCATTTCTCTAGGGGCCAGTGTGATAGTACAGTAGCTAGTGCATTTGTCTTGCACACAGCTGACCCAGTTTTGATCCCTGGTTCCCAAAGTCCCCCAAACCTGCCTGGAACTATTTCTGAGCACAGGGTCATGATTATTCCTGAGTGCTGTCCTGTGTGGCCCCAAAATCGAAAAACAAAAACAAAAATGTTCTTTTTTTGTTTTTTTGAGCCACACCCGTTTGATGCTCAAGGGTTACTTCTGGCTAAGTGCTCCAAAATTGCCCCTGGCTTGGGGGACCATATGGGACACCGGGGGATTGAACCGCTGTCCTTCCTTGGCTAGCGCTAGCAAGGCAGACACCTTACCTCTAGCACCACCTCACCGGCCCCCCAAACAAAGAATTTTTAACGAAGAAGTCATTCATTAAAATTTTTATTTTATAGAAACAACTTAAGAATCATTGGAGTCCCAGAGACCCAGGAAGAAAATCTCCAGGAAGAATCAATGGTCAAGAACATCATTAAAGAGAAACTTCCAGAGCTAAAGAATACTTGCGATTAAATCCTGCATGCCTGAAGAGTACCAACTAAAAGAGACCCCAGAAAAAACACCCCAAGACACATCCTAGTCACAATAACAAATCCCACAGATAGAGACAGAATTCTGAAAGCAGTAAGATCAAAAAGAGAAATTACATTCAAGGGAACATCCTTGAGATTTACTGCAGACCTGTCACCAGAGACACTCAAGGCCAGAAGGCAGTGGTGGGACATAGTAACAAAACTCAATGAAATAAATGCTTTGCCTAGAATACTGCACCCAGCAAAACTCACTTTCAGGTTTGAAGGAAAAATACATGGTTTCACAGACAAACAACAGCTCAGAAACTTTACAGACTCAAAACCATTCTTAAAAGAAAAACTGAACAGCCTACTTTAAGACAAGACTGACCAACAGACACATCAAACTTCGATATTAAGATGGCACTAACTCCCAAGAAAATTATTTCTCTCAATGTCAATGGACTAAATGCACCAGTTAAGAGACACAGAGTGACTAAATGGATCAAAAAACTCAATTCAACCTTCTGCTGCCTACAAGAAAAGCACCTGAGTAGTCAGAACAAATATCGACTCAAAATATAAGGCTAGAGAAAAATTATCCAAGCAAACAACACCCATAAAAAAGCTGGAGTGGCCACACTAATATCAGATGATGCAAACTTTATACTTAGGAAAGTTGTAAGGGACAAAGATGGACATTTTGTATTAATCAAGGGATACGTACAGCAGGATGAAATCACTCTCTTAAACATATATGCACTGAATGAGGGGCCAGTAAAATATTTAATAAAATTGTTGACAAATCTGAAAAATAATATCAATAATAACAACACAATAATTGTGGGAGACCTCAACACGGCATTGTCAACACTTGACAGGTCAACCAGACTGAAACCCAACAAGAATATACTAGACCTGAGGAGAGAAATGGAAGAAAGAGGTCTAGTAGATATATACAGAACAGTCCACCCCCAGAAGCCCAGATACACATTCTTCTCTAATGTACATGGGACATTCTCCAGGATAGACTACATGCTAGCACATAAAACATACCTCCATAATATCAAGAGGATAGAAATTTTGCAGGCTACCTTCGCTGACCACAAGACCCTGAAATTATATGTGAATTACAAAGGGACACAAAAAAAAAACTTTAATACCTGGAAGTTAAACAGCCTAATACTGAATAACCAGTGGGTCCGAGATGAAATCAAAAAGGAAATCAAAACTTCCTGAAAACAAATGACAATGAGACACAAACTATCAGAACCTATTGGACACAGCAAAAGCAGTACTTAGAGGAAAATTTATAGCTTTGCAAGCACACATCAGGAAAGAAGAAGGGGCATACCTGAATAGCTTATCGACACAGCTCAAATAATTAGAAAGTACTCAACAAAAGAACCCAAAAATAGGGAGACAGAAGAAAAAAACAAAGCTGAGAGCAGAAATCAATGAAATGGCAACCCGTAAAACAATCCAAAAGATCAACGAAAGCAGAGGTTGGTTCCTTGAAAAAAAAAACAAACAAACAAACAAGATTGTTAGGCAACTGGCAAAAGTAACAAAGAAAGAGAGAAAGAGAAACTTGATAACACGTATTAGGAATGAAAAAGGAGAGATCACTACTGATATGGTATAGATTCAAAGGGTAATCAGAAACTACTTTGAGAAACTCTATGCCATTAAAATTAAAACCTGGAAGAAATGGATAAATTTTTATACTCTTAAAAACTTCTACAGTTGAATGAAGAGGATGTAGCATATCTAACCACACCCATCACTATTGAGGAAATTAAGACAGTAATCAAATGTCTGTCCAAAAACAAAAGCCCAGGCCCAGATGGATTTACTAATGAATTCTTTCAAGACTTTCAAGAGGAACTACTACCAATCCTGGCAAGACTCTTTCATGAAATCATAAAAACAGGAACACTTCCAAATAGCTTTTATGAGGCCAACATCACCTAGATACCTGAACCAGACAGAGCTGCTACCAAAAAAGAAAATTACAAACCAATATTGCTGATGAATACAATACAACAAAATCCTGGCAAATAGGATTCAATGCCTCATGAAGAAGATCATCCACTATGATCAAGTAAGTTTCATCCCAGGAATGCAAGTCTGGTTTAACATCCGTAAATCTATCAACATAATACACAACATCAACATCAAGAGAAATAGAAATCACATGATCATATCAATAGATGCAGAGAAAGCATTTGATAAGGTCCAACACCATTCTTGATCAAAACTCTCAGCAAGATGGGAATGGAAGGAACCTTTCTCAATATAGTTAAGGCCATCTACCACAAGCCAGAGGCAAATATTGTCCTCAATGGAGAAAAACAGAAAGCCTTTCCTCTAAATTTTGGCACAATCAAGGCTGTCCTCTCTCACCACTCCCATTCAAGATAGCACTGGAAGTACTTGCTATAGCAATTAGGCAAGAAAAATATATCAAGGGAATCCAGATAGGAAAGGAAGAAGTCAAGCTCTTGCTGTTTGCAGATGACATGATACTCTAATTAGAAACCCTAAAGTCTCTACGACAAAGCTTCTGGAAACAATAGACTCATATAGCAAGGTGGCAGACTACAAAATTAACACACAAAAATCAATGGTCTTTCTATACACCGATAGTACTAAGGAAGAAATGAACATTAAGAAAACAACCCCATTCACAATAGTGCCACACAAACTCAACTATCTTGGAATCAACTTGACTAAAAATGCGAAGGACCTATACAAAGAAAACTATAAAACTCTGCTCCAAGAAATAAGAGAGGACACACGGAAATGGAAACGCATACCCTGCTCGTGGATTGGCAGGATTAAATAATCAAAATGGCAATACTCCCCAAAGCATTGTACAGATTTAATGAGATCCCTCTAAAGATACCCATGCCATTCTTCAAAGAAGTAGATCAGGCACTTTTGAAATTCATTTGGAACAAGATACACCCTAGAATAGCTAAAGCAATCATTGGGAAAAAGAATATGGTAGGAATTACTTTCCCCAACTTTAAACTGTACTACAAAGCAATAGTTATCAAAACAGCATGGTATTGGGATAAAGACAGGTGCTCAGATCTGTGGAATAGGCTTGAATACTAAGAATGTTCCCCAGACATACAATCACCTAAATTTTTATCAAGGAGCAAGAAATCTTAAATGGAGTAAAGAAAGCCTCTTCAAAAAATGGTGTTGGCACACCTAGCTAGTCACTTGCAAATAAGTGAACTTAGACCCCCTACTAACATCATGTATGAAGGTTAAATCCAAATGGATGAATGACCTCAATATCAGACCCAATACCATAAGATATATAGAACAACACGTAGGTAAAACATTCCAAGACATTGAGACTAAAGGTATCTTCAAGGAGGAAACTGCACTCTCCAAGCAAGTGAAAGCATAGATTAACAGATGGGAATATATTAAACTGAGTAGCTTCTGCACCTCAAAAGAAATAACTCCCAGGATACAAGAGCCTTCCACTGAGTGAAACTATTCTACCAATACCCATCAGACAAGGGCTAATCTCCAAAATATACAAGGCACTGACAGAACTTTACAAGAAAAAAACATCTAATCCCATCAAACAATGGGGAGAAGAAATGAACAGACACTTTGACAAAGAAGAAATACAAATGGCCAAAAGACACATGAAAAAATGCTCCACATCACTAATCATCAGGGAGATGCAAATCAAAACAACTATAAGGTACCACCTCACACCCCAGACATTGGCACACATCACAAAGAATGAGAACAAGCAGTGTTGGCAGGGATGTGGAGAGAAAAGAACTCTTATCCACTGCTGGTGGGAATGCCATCTATTTCAACCTTTATGGAAAGCAATATGGAGATTTCTCCAAAAACTGGAAATTGAGCTCCCATACGACCCTGCTATACCACTCCTAGGAATATACACTAGGAACACAAAAATACAATACAAAAACCCCTTCCTTACACCTATATTCATTGCAGCACTATTTACCATAGCAAGACTCTGGAAACAGCCAAGATACCCTTCAACAGATGAATGGCTAAAGAAACAGTGGTACATAAACACAATGGAATATTATGCAGCCATCAGGAGAGATGAAGTCATGAAATTTTCCTATACATGGATGTACATGGAATCTATTATGCTGAGTGAAATAAGTCACAGAGAGAGAGAGAAAGATGCAGAATGGCTTCACTCATCTATGGGTTTTTAAGAAAAATGAAAGACATTCTTGCAATAATAATTTTGAGACACGAAAGAGAAAAGAGCTGGAAGTTACAGCTCACCTCATGAAGCTCACCACAAACAGGGATGAGTTTTGTTAGAGGAATAACTACGTTTTGAACTATCCTAATAATAAGAATGTATGAGGGAAATGGAAAGCCTGTTTAGAGGATAGGCGGGGGTCGGGTGGGGAGGAGGGAGATTTGGGACATTGGTGATGGGAATGCTGCACTGGTGATGGGTGGTGTTCTTTACATGACTGAAACCCAAACACAATCATGTATGTAATAAAGTTGTTTAAATAAAAAAAAATAAAGTTAAAAAAAAAGAGAAATTTGTTAGCTGGTAAGGTAGGCTAATCTGCTCTAAGGTCAAGTTGTTCACATTTTCCTCGTTGTCAAGATATCATGTTAGAGCTGGCCCTTGTTGTTGACCCCGCAGTATTAAGGCTGTCCCGGGTGGGATTTGTTTCCTGCAGCTGTTGTGAAGAACTGTGCCGTTTCTATGTCTTGGATCCAGGATTCAAGGCTGGATGAATGGTATCTAATCACCTGAGGTCTAAGTTTATTCCACATGACATATTTTCAAGGTAGGAGATATCCCTGTATTGTAAACAACTATGAGTTCCTATCTCTAGTAGATAAGAGCTCTTTTTTTTTTTATATGTAAGATTTCCCCTTTATTTAGTGTGCCTTTGCAGGGATGAATGGTGCTACATTATATTGTCGGTGTATTTGGGGGTGGACAGAGGGGATAACAGAAACAGGTCACATACCCAAAAACGATAAAAAAAAATAAAAATAAAAATAAAAAATAAAAGGGAATAAAATGTATGTGCTCACAGATGTATATATAGGACAGACATTTAAAAAATAAATTAATTAAAAAAAAAGAAATAAAATGAGTTAGCGAAGTTTTTAAAGGACCAAAGTGGTGCAAAAGACTACCTTACATTTGGGGGAAAGCAGGTAAAGAGGTGGTGTATTACAGGTCTTATGCCTATGTTGGAAGTACAGTTTTTCCCATTGTCTTTTGGGTTTTTCTTGTGGTGTGTGGGTTCCCAGGCATCTTTCTATCACACCCCCTGCCCTTCTTCAGATTGGTATAAATTTGCGGCAGGGAGGTCTTGGAAGAGTTCTTGCATTGGGGATACTTTTGGACCTAGGTCCGGTTTCAAGAAACAGTCCACATTAGGGGGAGTTGGTAGGGAGGGCCTCGCAGCATGAGTCCGCAGGGGAGTTGGCTGCCTTTTCTTGCAGGAGACGAGGTGTGGGTTTGACTGGGTGTCCCCTCGCCTGGGTGCTGGGTACTGGTTCGTTGGGTAGGAGGTCGATCTTGATGCCTAATAGATTAAGGACTGAGGGTGAAGAGTTTTAATATGGTGGGAGATCTAGATGGGATTGAGGGGTGAAGGGATAGTTGGATTTCTGGAGGGGAGAAAGGGGAAGGTATATAGGAAGGGTATGAAGGGAGAGAAAAGAGAAAATACCTTAGAAAGAAAGGGAGAAGAGAAAGGGACAAAAGTAAAGAGAAGAATAGAAAAGAGAAGAATAGAAAAGAGAAAAATGAAAAAAAAAGAAAGTAGTGAGAAGAGAGGAGAGAATAGCAAGGGAATGCTGGTTTGGTTGAATGTGTTTGATGAATAGAGCCTGTAGTTTAAGTCTGTACATCGCAGTTACTGCTTCGGTGGTCTGACTGGTCACGTGCTTCAATTCCTAAAAGAAGGTATAACCTAGAGATAAAGTGTATGTTAAAGAGTTTTCTCGTGGCCATCTCGTAGTGCAAGCAAGGTATGGTATCTCGTGTGGTATCCCGAGTTGCCATCTTAGTTTGCCCGCCCTTTGTATCCAAGAGCGCCTAAGGTCGGGCAGAGACAGTTGTAACGGAATGGGGCTTCTGGAAGCACAAAGAAAGACGCTATCCTAGGTGCCATCCTAGGTTCAGTGCAAAGACCAAGATCACCAACCACAGAAGATGGATTAAAATGACACAGGGAACAGAACCTCTAGAACCACAAAGACTGACTTCATCATAAGTCCCACCTCAGGATCTGTGCAGATACTGAGACCTCTAAACACAGAGCTCTGATTATATCACCCTGGACAGAGCAGAAGTCTTCCACACACCACAAAAACACCACCGGGAGAGTAAATGATCCTGAGCAAAGTCTAGAGTTGATCCCATGACAGTATACTCCAAGGACGGAGAAACCCCATATTTCTTAGGCCAAGTGAATTCCTTTTCGAATGACCCCAATATTTACTGTGCCAGGGCAGGAGGGAAAAAACAAAAATACAAAAAGCACAAAACCTTGGTTATTTTTTTATATATATATTTTTTACCTTCATTTATTATTATTATTATTTTTATTTATCTATCTATTTTGGTCAATTTCTCTGTTTGGGTGTGATTATTGAAATTGTTGTCCCCAGTTATACTTATTTTTTTCTCTTCCTTTCTTTTCTTTCGTTAGGTGCTATGCCATGTTTCTTATTTCAAGACCATGGCGTATTTTTGTTTGTTTGTTTGTTTTTGTCTGTTTTTTTGTTTGTTTTGTTTTTTTGTTTGTTTTTTGTGGTGCTTATCGATATAGCTGGAGTCCTCACTGGATATTTGACACTTCTTTTGGTACTGGTGGAGTGTTTCACCTTCTTTTTCTCCTTCATCTCCCAAATCGATGATGAGAGCCTCTAGAAGGATTCCGCCCATTTTCGGGGTATTAGACTCTTACCCCAGTTTATTACTTTTCTCTTTTTCAGGCAAAACCACGCAACTTGAACTAGTTAGTCCTGCCTCCAGTTAGAGGGGGAAATAAGGGAGGCATCAAGACCAAACAGGTGCAAGACTACTAAGTAGTAGGTTAGATACAGAGGGGACCACATATTCTAGCCGCCCTGGGGGTGAGGGAAGAGGAAATGGGAGGTAAGACAAAAACGGAGGTGTAGGGAGGACAATTTGGTGATGGGAATCCCCCCTGATTTTATGTAAATATGTACCTAAAATATTATTGTCAACAGTATGTAAGCCACTATGATCAAAATAAAAATTATATTAAAAAAAAAGAGAAATTCCAAAAAAATTTTTTTAATTTTATGTAGGACCTTCTTTACTTAACCTTTCCCTTAATTTGTGTTTTTATACTATTAATTCTTATAAAATATATAATAATTCATTCTAATAATTTATTAAATCTTTATTAGATTTTAATAAGCTTTATTTAATAGGGCATATTGTTTTTTATAACCTAGCTTTCCAACTTGTTTATGATGATTAACTTGTTCTCTATATTGTTCACTGTATATATAAAACCCATATATCTAGAAAAATATTTGGAAATGCTCTTGTAAATAGCTTCATATAGTGCAAAAGTACTCCCTGCGTGAAGTAGAATTTGAGAGACCTATGAATTTAGATGGGAAAATATGTGTCTATTCTCAGTAGCATCTCATCAAAAAATTATTTATGAATTTATATCACAAACCATAGTAATAATAGTACTCTTTGTAATGTCACCATTAGAAATGGCATATATTTCCGAACTTTATTTCAGTTATTAAAAGAATGTAACAACTTATTATGTTCAATACTATTGATGAGCACATTATTATGATATATGCCATTAAGTATTGGTAGTTCATTCATTGATAAAAGGCTAACATTTTATTGAATTTTGTTTATAGTACCTAGATAAGTACATTTTCAATAAATACTTTTTATTTTAATTTTTATTGTGAGCAATGTGAATTAGAAGTCTTTCACAGTTATATTTAAGGTACATAGTAACAGTGAATTAGGGCCATTCCCATGACCAGTGTTGTCCTCCCTCCACCCCTCTTCCAGGCATGCATCCCGCACTTCCCCCCTCTGCTCCCTGGACTGCTAGCATAACAGGTCCCTTTTGTATATAACTTGTTGTTTATTGGGAATCTTGATTCTGTTGTCATTTACTTTGAGTTTTGTATTGGGTCCTATTTCAAATAAATGCTTTCTTTACCAACTCTGTAATTTTTTAATAAAAACTTTATTCTAAGAAAAGGACTAACAGTTTAAGTAAGCAAATATTGTTGAATAGGCAAAAAATGTCAAGGACTTTAAATTATAATGTTGTAATGGGAATGAAGTAACAAATTGCTATTGTTACACCATGACTAGTAATTTCTAGAGGAGGATCGCCAAAAGGCCCACTAAGATGTCATTTCCTTAGTGGGGATTGCTGTTTTGAGAACTTCTTTCACCAGAAAGCCCTCTGGGAAGCTTCTCCCCAATGTGGATGGCTAGACATATTCTTGAGAAATATTTTTGAGATTCGTGTTATCATACTGACATTATGCTTCCTTGACAACTAACATCTAATTGGGCTATAGATGATTCTCCCTTCTGCTGTATTACAGGCAAATGTAGTCTTGATTTAATTACTATTTATCTGGAAAATTCAGCACCAAAAAAAACAATTTCTTTTTTGTCTTTGATATGCCATAGCAGTTTGTAACAGAAAGGACTGCTTTTGGGACTTCCCCTAGACACTTTGAATACTCGCTAACTATTTACACTAACATTGGGCTCTTGAAACTTATAAAGTAGGTATAAAATCTGCATTTTTTAGATTAGTCTTTCTCTTTTACCTGCCCCTTATATACAACAAAACCTCTTCCTGCGAAATAGGAAACCTGACAGGGAAACTTAGCTTCTTGCCTATTTCCAAATTTACATCTGAAGATAGCCAGAGAGGATCTGCTTTGAGATGTTAAAATTAACCTTCTCTTTATTAACTCAGGACTCTTACCTAATATAAATTTTTTAAACCAGGTCTGCGTATTCCCCTAGCCAGGGAATTGCTATGTAAATCAAACAAGGCTACTGTTAATGTTTTCAGTTTACTAGAAAGTACCCGTGCTTTCTTAATCTGAACATCTTTCTCATACCTGTGACTGGCAATTTACCTCATATATGCCTGTCCCCCACATTAAAAAAATTACAATGTTGTTTTCTCACATAGATTTGTGTGGTCTCTCATCTATTCAAATTTCGCCTTTAGTGTCACCCACTCTCCCCGAGGGAACTCAAAGAAGTTCTTTAATGTAACCAGACTGAAAAATCTAACCAGCGATATGCTATGTTAGTAAAGCCAAATTTAAGCACTCCATAAGATCCTAAATTTTGGGACTTGATTCTTTTTAATATCCTGATTATCCATATTTTCCAAAGGATCAAGGTTGATTTTAATCTCAATTTTTTAGATATATATTAAATATAATATATATAATTAAATAAGGTCAGAATATATATTTTTCTGACCTCATTTAATTAGATAATTTGGGATGAGATGTACCAAGCAATACTCAGGACTATTCCTGTTTTAATGCTCAAGAGTGATCCTTGGTGATATGCAAGGGACCACCTGTCCTGTCAAGGATTATACCAGGCTTGGCCAGAAGTATCTGCTTGCTAGACAAATATCTTACCTCCTGTACTGTCTCTCTAGTACCTAACTTGATCATTTTAACATAGATTAATGGCTTAAAGGATAGAAAAATAGTTTTTGGTGTTTTGTTTTTTTTCTTAGTTTCATTTGGGGGTCACATTAAACTGTTCAAGAGTTCATTCTGGTTCTATACTCAGGGATTACTCCTAACATTTGCTCTGAAAACCAAAGCAATGCAGGGGATAAAAACCTAGGTCAACAGCATGCAAGTCAAGTGCTTAATTTGCCATTCTCTCTCTCTCTGGCTTCCAGAGAAACTTTTTTTAAAAGATAATTTAGAAATATTTTAAGCTTAAACAAGTCAGTATACACCCAGGAAAGTTCAGTGTTGAGATCATTCTTTCATTTCCCAAATTAAAAAAAAAAACTTAAGGCTATAAAAATGAAGAACATTTTGTGTTGACAACTGAAATTGTGAATACCAGAGGATGTAGTATCAGGGAACCCTGAGTTACCTCCACAGTACTGTTTGCAGGCCCTTGGACAGCTCTGAGCACTACTCCTGGACTACCAATATGCCTGGTACTGGTACTCCAGTACTCCTAAGTGTGGTCTCAAAATAAACAACAAAACAACAAAAATATGTACACCAGAATTAATTTTCCAAGGCATCTCACTGTCTAAGTTTATAAACTAGCAAGTAAGAAAAGAAGTAGGACATTTTGAAAGAAAATATTCTAAAGTTCAAATTTTAATAAACTTTGATATGAAAATTGACAGTTGGTTATAATATCAACTCATAAAAAGTGGTTTTAAATGAGAAGTAAAGGAAATATTGCCATAGACTGATGCAAAATGGTTTACAAATACAATAAAGACAAAAGATTGAAGAGCATAATAGCTAGTAAATATTTGGAGACATAAAGAGAATTTTCTGCCAAGTGAAAAATTAATAGAAAACATCATAGGATAGGATACACCATTGGTGCCAGGACCTTCAGTGAAACCATGCTATAGGAATGAGATAACTTTATAATATGAATTATGGAAGATAAAGTAAGAAGAAAAGTTCCTATTGATGTTTCTTAGAAGTTACAAGAAATATAATGTACAAGGAATTTATTGTACTTTATTTTGGAGGGTGGGGTCACACCCAGAGGCACTCCCAGGTTACTCCTGCCTCTGCACTCAGAAGTCGCCACTAGCAGGCATGGGGACCATATGAGATGCCGGAATTCAAACTACTGTCTGTCCTGAATTGGCTGCCTGCAAAGCAAATGCCCTACCGCTGCCTATATCTCAGGCCTGACACTAATGTACTTTTTAAAAGAGGTACTTCACACTGTTTGCTCACTCTGAGCATGGCTTCCTGACTTGAGCAGTCAGTCAATTTGAAATCCTAGTCCAAGACTTCCAAAGATAATAATAGTTTTAATATAGAATTTATGAAAGGCATCAAATTAACATGATTAATAATACTGAAACTTTTAGTGATGAACGAGTGTTGCTGGCTATGAATACATATATAGCAAACTATTAAAGCTATATGGGGTTAACTGCATATAACTCGTTATTTATTCATTTACAATATTGTTGTCAATGGCATAATACTTATATCTTTATAGACTCCAATCTTAAATCTAGATTGAAATTATATTTAGATTGGGATTAATCTAAGACTTTGAAACAACTGGAAAAACTAGATTAAAGGTGCATATGCCTTTATTAAATGTGCATATGCGTTAGATGGCAGAACAAGATTCAGCCTTTTCTATCCTTGTACAGTATTTCAGTTGACTCCTATCACTTTCTTAAATTAGATGCCTTACACTCAAGCCTAAGCTTTAAAGAAAAGAAGATAAATTTCTTTCATAAAGACTGCAAGAATATCAATCGATATCGAGTGTAGTGAGGCAAATATTAAAATTTATTAACTTTATATGAATATGTACTGTAAGAGTTGTTCAGTATGTATTCTTGTAAGTTTGAAAACAACTATTGATTTTCAAATCTAGGTTTTTTTGGTAGCCACATTTTAGGTGTATTTTTTTTACACTTTTTTTTGTTTGTTTGTTTGTTTTGTTTTTGGGCCGCACCCGGTAACGCTCAGGGGTTACTCCTGGCTATGTGCTCAGAAGTTGCTCCTGGCTTGGGGGACCATATGGGACACCGGGGGATCGAACCGCGGTCCGTCCAAGGCTAGCGCAGGCAAGGCAGGCACCTTACCTTTAGCGCCACCGCCCGGCCCTAGGTGTATTTTTTAGGAACCAGTGTTTTGGATGTGAACATCAAAAACTTTATTCCTTTAGAGAAGCTCTAAATTGTGAGCAGCTAATCATTGTGGGCAGAGTTTATGGTGGTAATGTGTCTCAAGTTCTGAACAAACATATGATTTATTTAGAGTAAATTTCTCCCTAGATTACTGTAAATTCAATGTGTTATTGGAAGGAAGTAATTTTAGATATTTCCAATGCAACCATCTTGGAATGGAACTTCTTATCCTGGAATTTCTGCTTCTGAAATTTTCTGACCTGACCATATGTTTTTGCTTCAGAATAATTATTATTAGACCCCTTTGTGTATATAGACTAACTCATTGTCTTAAGACATTAGTGCTTGGTGAGCACTCTGAAGAGAACACACCTGAACCTGAAGAAATAGTACTGGTAATAGTGTGGAGAGTTAGTCATTTTATAAATGGTGACTACAAGCTATTCTTCACAGAAAAATAATCCTTTAGAGTTAATGATTGCCTACAGGTATAATGACCTGCAATGTTTTCCCTAGCTGACCCTAAAGATAATCATAAGAGCATTCCAGCACAAGATATCTTAGTTTTTTTTCTTTGTTTTTTTTTTTGTTTGTTTGTTTTTTTTTTGGTTTTTTTTTTTTTTTGGTTTTTGGGCCACACCCGGCGGTGCTCAGGGGTTACTCCTGGCTGTCTGCTCAGAAATAGCTCCTGGCAGGCACGGGGGGGGTGAGGGGGGGACCATATGGGACACTGGGATTCGAACCAACCACCTTTGGTCCTGGATCAGCTGCTTGCAAGGCAAACACCACACCGCCGTGCTATCTCTTTGGGCCCAAGATATCTTAAATTCTTAGAAGGTCACAAGAGGGAGGGACCAAGGTATAACAGATGGCCCTTGAAGATTAGAAAGGAATGACTGCATGCAGTCACTGAAGAAATGACTACAAGTTGGAAAAACATGATTTAAAGTTAAGTATTGGAGAACAATATGGGTATTGTGAGAATTAATAACCCAAAGCACATAAAGTGGAACAATAGGTAGAGATATGAAGATTAATGAGATGAAGATTAATGCTATTTTTCGCTTCTGTTACTGGCTTGCCCTGAGCTAAAGTATAAGAGACCAGAAACCAGATTCCACCCCTCTTCCCACCCCCCGTTTACCCCTGTAACCTTGTCACCAAGAAAAGAAGGCCTCCATCTTGCCAGATTAGGACCCACCCAAGGGCCATCTGGAGGGAGCAGGCCATATTTTACAGACCACCAGGAGGTGGGCTAGGGTGGCTAACGTCAAAGGGGGGTTGACATAGTTAAGGAATTGTGCCCTTTTATGTTTGCACTATTGGATGTTTTTGAATTATAGCAATTGTGTGAACCAATGAATTGTTTGAAGTTTGAAACTTCATTATCATATGGATTACTATAAAAGTCCTGGGTTCTTAAGGCTTGAGGGTCCCCTGGTGAACCAGCTGCATCAGGAGACAGTAGACCCCAGAGCTCTGGATGAATAAAGCTCATTCTGCCGATTCCATTCTCTGAAGGTTTGTGGTCTTCATTTGAGAGAGTGGGCTTTCTCGGACCCATTAAAGGAGCCTTTAACATTATGTTTATGACATATTGCAGTTTATGTTCATTTATTGGCTAATAAATATTTGTTTTTAATTTTAGTCCTTACAAATAAAGTTGTGAACATTTTTTATAAATTTTGACATGGATATATTTTTAATTTCTCTGGGATTAAAAATTCAGTAGAGTATAAATCAGACAAAGTTATAGGCTTTCTTTTGTGAGATCCCTCAAATTATTTTTCAAAATTGTTCCACTGGTCTTTGACTCCTTTATATCCTCACTAATACTAGGTATTACAAGTCTTTAACTTTACACCTTATACTTTGTGAATAGTGGTTTCTTATTAATGTGGATTACCTTATGCTTCATTCTAATTTGTGTATGTTCTCTGGCAAAGTTCCAATTCAAAGTTTTGACTCACTTTTAATTGCTTAGTTTTATTTTTTTATTGTTTTATTATTGAGTTTTAAGAATGCTTGATACATTCTGGATAGAAATTATTTAAAATTTATACACAATGGGGCCAGAAAGATAGCGCAGTGAATAGTGCATTGCCTTGCACACAGTGACCTCTGCATCCTCTATGGCCCTTGAGTATGCCAGGAATGGTTTTCCTGAGCATAGAAACAAGTGTAAACCCCAAGCTCTGCTGGATGTGGGCACAAAACAACAACAACAACAACAACAACAACAACAACAAAAAAACCACCAAAATATTGCACACAATGTTTTTTCCCATTTAAGTATTTGCCTTCTCTATCACCAAAGTTAGACTTCTTCTGTGAAGCTCTTTCTCTGTTCGATACTGTAATCTGTTGTTTCTTAAATTATGGATTGTGAACCCCTATGTGAGGGCCAAAAGTATAGTTTAACTTTTTCTTACAAGGCATTATTTATTATTTATAAAAGTAAATGTTTGATTTTTAGACCTATTTTATTAGCCTATATACTTGGGCCATGTACAAATTTCTAGGATGAAAAGGGGTCTCAAGAGAACATTTAAGAAGTACTGTTTTAACTGACTTTGCCTTGTTACAGTCAGAATTTCATTTTCCGAAGTTCATTGTCCTTTGAGTTCCTGCTATGCACCATGTACTAAATACCCCCTTAAAGCAGGAAGTGGGGAAAGTAAGTAAGTAAGAAAGTAAGTAAGTAAGTAAGTAAGTAAGTAAGTAAGTAAGTAAGTAAGTAAGTAAGTAAGTAAGTAAGTAAGTAAGTAAGTAAGTAAGTAAGTAAGTAAGTAAGCAAGCAAGCAAGCAAGCAAGCAAGCAAGCATCATCTTAATTTCCACTTACCAGGACTGATATCTTTTGTAGATCAGTATCTTGAACATTTTTGATTTATCTGTTTATTTTTATTTTAGACAGAAAGATAAATCAGTACTCTGCTATTTCACCCTGACCAGAATTACAAAAATGAGTTTGGGATTTCTTACCCCTGGGAAGGAACACTAGAGGCTCCCTTTTTACTCACATATCTGTTGTGCTTCTCAATTCTCTTTAAGTGGCTTTCTTTCCCCCACTTTAGCACTGAAATGGAATCATATTGTGAAAAATATGTCTAATCTCTCAATTCTTGGCAGTCAAAACTGATACATTGGTTGCTCTATTCAGCAAAGTCGTCTATAACGCCACTAACAATCTCCTATACAGCAGTAGTCAAGGAATTAATTAGTTGCAGGGGTCAAGAAAAAGAGGTTACAACAGAGCAAGGCTCCTATAAGAAATTTTCTATTTGTTTAGGGATTTTTCAATTGTAGGTTCATCAATTTTATACAAAAATACTTGGAATATTACAGAACATCAAAATCACATCTTAATAAGGTCAATAGAAAAAAAATCACTGAAATGATAGCACAGTGGTAGGGTGTTTGCCTTGCAAGCAGCCTATCAAAGACAGACAGTGTTTCGAACCTGGGCATCTCATATAGTCCCCTGTGCCAGCCAGGAGCGATTTTGGAGTGCAGAGCCAGGAGTAACCCAGGCTATGTTAAATGTTAAAACAAAGACAAGTCTAATCTCAAAAGTAAATAACTGATACTCTATCAAACTCCATAAAGAATTAATACCAAACTAAAAAGAAAGATAGCATTTTTACAAATTAATTTATATACCAAATAATAAGATTCAAAAACCTTGAAATGTTTAAAAGAGGACAAATCACCCATAAATAAGAATCCATTAAAACATTCCAAATAACATTCTTAAATCAAAATAAGTGCAGTAGATGGGTAATAAAATATTATGCTTATTACTGTTGAAGAAATAACTGTGAATTTAAATTATCAAGACAAAATATTAATCAAATGTGAAAATATAAATAATATATTATCTGATCTGATCCAGATAGCTTTTTGAGTTTTCCACTAGAAATCGGTTTTATTTGATATAACTAAATCTTGAATTTCTCAATAAACAAAAAACAAGTCTTCATTAAAAATTATAATATATGGGGCCTGAGCGATGGCACAACAGTAGGGTGTTTCATTTGCATGTGGCTGACCCAGGACAAACCACAGTTCGATCCCCCTGGCATCCTATATGGTCCCCCAAACCAGGAGCAATTTCTGAGCGCATAGCCAGGAATAACCCTTGAGTGTCACCTGGTCTGAGCCCCACCCCCCAAAAAAAGAAAGACATAAGATTTGTTAAAGAAAATGTTACAGGGGCTGAAGTGATATTAATTAATAATAATAGTGCATGCAAACAACCTGGATTAATTATTAGGAGTAATTTCTGAGTTAATATTCAGGGGTGATACCAGGGCATGCCTAACAAAAAACAAACCAATTAAAAATTATAAAACACTGGAGAAAGATTTATATCGATTCCTGTGTCCTGTAGGAAGTTAATCAATAGAGAGTTTAAGTTTAAAATCTATTGACTATAATGGAAAATTAGAAGTAATCAAATAAGTCATTAAAGAATGCTAATTAGGAACAGAGAAATAATACAGAGTGTCAAGAATTTATCTTGCATGCACTTAACCCCTGTTTGACCCCTGGCACCAAATATGGTTCTGGAGGAAACAATGACCACAGAGCCAGGAATAAGGCGTGAGCACTGTTAGTTGTGGCCCAAAAATCAAAAAGGAAAGAAAAAAAAATCTGCTGCAAAATAATCTGAGGTATCTTTGGTATTGCTCACCCATGTTTACTCCTCAGGGGAGAAATGCATGTAAATGGAAAGGTTTTAAAAGTTCTTAAACAAACAGCATGTTATATCTATGCCTAAAGTTTAATATAACCTAGCTCTCTTGCTCCTGCCCAACTCCAGGGCTCAAATATAAACCTTATAATTTTCAGATTAGAACAGATATTGGAAGGCACTTCTAAGAGGATAAGAGGAATCAAGGTCCCCAAAGAGGATGTTCCAGATCACTGAAAACATTCACTCCTACCAACATGACCTGACCAAACAATACAGTGATAAACACTTTGAAAAATAAATCCTACCCAATGACACAGATCTGTCAGCTATTTTATGAAAGAACTAGAGTATTAAAGTCAGTATTTGTACAATGCAAAATCTAGAACCCTGAGTTGAGAAATTAGGTACTGCCCATCACTAAATGTGAATTTTGTTTGTTTGTTTTTATTTGTTTCTTTGTTTTGTTTTGGGGCTATACCCAGTGGTTCTCAGGGATTACTCCTGGTTTTACCTCTAGGGATCAATCCTGAGCATTCTCAGATTACCAAATAAGGTGCCAGGGATCTATCCCAGGTCTACCACATAAAGTCAAGCATAATAATTGCTGTACTATCCCTATGCCCTCAACTATGAAATATATAACTTCAGTATATTTCTTTTTTTGTTTTTGTTTTTGTTTGCTTTTGTTTTTTGTTTTTGGGCCACACGCGTTGATGCTCAGGGGTTCCTCCTGGCTATTTGCTCTGAAATCGCTTCTGGCTTGGGGGTCACCATATGGGGCACCAGGGGATCGAACCACAGTCCCTCCTAGGCTAGCTCTAGCAAGGCAGACACCTTACCTCTAGTGCCACCACTCCAGCCCCAACAATATATTTCTTGAGTTTATATTCCTATCCATGAAATTTGAGTTTCTTCCAGCTTTAGTGTTTAGTGTTCTAGGTATATTTTTAGTGTACTATTTAACACTGGAGATTCTTGAAAGTCAGAGAAAGCACACTAGACTTCTAATCAAAATCATGGTCAATAAGAATGTCGAAGAGATAACATGGAGGTAAAGCATTTGCCTTGAATGCAGAAGGATGGTGGTTCAAATCCTGGCATCCCATATGATCCCCTGAGTCTGCCAGGAGCAATTTCTGACCTTAGAGCCAGGAGTAACCCCTGAGGGCTGCTGGGTGTGACCCAAAAACCAAAAATGAAAAAAAAATGCATACAAACATGAGGTTCAAAATCAATGTTCTGCAACATATGTAATAATATGAAATATAAAAATTCTTTAAAAGTGAATCAGATAGTTTCATTTTATAAATCAAAATTAGGTAATTATGTTGCTCAAGTTCATACAGTAAATGAAAAAATTTAAATTCTTATTTAGATGCTTGTCTTACCCTAAATATCATGGTTTCTTTTCCATACAATGATTGCTTCAAGTATTTAATGATGTGGACATAGGTGCATGGATTAGAATAGAATTTTTTATTCGCATTAAATTTTAAGCAATTTAAAATGTACTTTAGACTCTTAACCAAGTGGTAGAGGATTACAAAGAAGGTTTGGGCAAAGGACTTCCTATAAGTTCTAGAAAGGAATATAAAAAGAAATAATTTTGGTAAGTCATTCATAATCAATGCTCAAACTAAGGGAAGATTTAACATAAATACAAGAATGATTTTGTGCCAAATTATTATAGGACTTTTTTTTATTCCATATGAGACAGCACCCATATTTAGGTACAATTTTGCACCTAACTTTAAGCATTCACAAACAGATTTCCTATTTTACTGTTTCCATGACAACACATGACATTTCACGTGTATTTTTCAAGGAAGAAAAGATGAAAATTACTCTTAGTGGTAAATTAAATTTTTGTCCTCTCCTCACTTATTTTATTCACAGACTTTTAAAAGGTACAGCAATTTCATATTCCTTTCAGATTTTCAGTGTCATTTTTCTACATTAGTTGCAGAATTAAAATGAATTCAACTATAATACTTCTTTCTAAATCTAGTATACTTAGAGTAGAACATTTTCTTAAGGTTACTTTATTTAACAAAGCTAATATATATTATAATTTTATGATATCCTATATCATAAGTATATTTGTAAGCTAATATACAAGACAATTCCACAAAATTACAAAATTGTATTCTTTTTTTTTATTTTGGGGCCACTCCCAGTGGTGTTCAGGGGTTGCTCCTGACTATGCACTCAGAAATCGCTCCTGGCTTGGGAGGGACCATATGGGATGCTGGGGGATTGATATCTTACCACTTGCGCCACCGCTCTAGCCCCTGCATTCTTTTTTTTTGACAGAACTTTTAATTGGTAATCTATTAGTATTTTAGAGTTTCATTGCTAAATTTAGATGTGCCCTTCATTTTATTTTTTTTAATGAATTTTCCTTTCTTTTTTCTACTAGAAGTAATTAAATGAGGAGAGAGTCAATACATGTTTGGTAAAAAATGGGTAACAGTATAGGAATAATTTTAAGTGATTTTATTTTTAGAACAAAATATTAGAATAAAAATATGATGGTTAAAGTAATTCGTTTTGAGATTAAAAACCAAGGTAACCTACAGAACATTTGTAGTTAATTTAGTTGGAGTTTTGTAGATAAACAGAATCAACAGGACATGTATCTATAGAAATTTATTTTTAGAAATTGGCGCATGAGCTTGTGGAAGCTTGGTGAGTTCACTACAGAATAGGTCAGGAGACCTAAATATCCAGAGAAGAATTTCAGGTTGAATCTTGTTTTTTTTTTTCTTTTTTACAAAAGAAAAGTTCAACTTGATTGAATGAGGCCCATTCATATTACAGAAGGCAATCTACATAGCTCAAAGTCTAATTATTTAAATATTAATCTCATCTAAAAATGCCTCACAAAAACATTGAGAAGTTTTCCCCCAAGCTACACATGACCTGTTTATTTGGTTTCACAATAACCAGTTTTATGTTAAGGTCATATGCCTATCCTTCAACATTCTTTTTTTTATAGGTTATAAGATTTTTTTAAATTTATTTATTTTTATTTTGATCAAGGTAGATTACAAATCTTTTACAGTGATATTTTAAGTACATATTGATATTGAATAATCAAAAAATAATACATTTTTTAAATTTATTTTTTTATTTTGGTCAAAGTGAATTACAAATCTTTCACAGTGATATTTTAAGTACATATTGATATTGAATCAGGGACAACCACCAATATTGTCCTCCCTCCAAAATATCTTTATTTATTGATTGATTAATTGATTTATTGGTTGTTGGGACACATCTAGCTGTGCTCAGGGATTACTCCCGGCTCTGCACTCAGAAATTGACCCTGGCAGGATGGGGGTTCATATGGATGCCTGGAATCAAATCGGTCCCTCCTGGGTCAGCTGCATGCAAGGCAAATGCCCTACCACTGTACTATCTCCTCTGCCTTCTTTTACAGTCTTGACACAGAACCTTTACTATCAGAAATCAACACAGAATGATTCTATATTCATAAAACAGTTAAAAAATTCATGTACTGAGGCTCATGAATGGTATGATCTACTTATGAAACTCCTTGTTTGATCCTTTCTGCTTGAAGACCAAAAAAGAGAAAAAAAATTGTGTTAGGAATTTATGTTCTTCAAGCAAGAAATAGCTCTTGCTACCAATCAAGGCATCAACTGAAATGAATAAAGGACATTCTGCTTTGCCTCCTGACTGATATAAGAGCAATAACAGCAATGAGTTGTCCCTTCATCTATTCTCAGAGATTTACTTTGAGAATAGTTGACTAGTCAAACTGACACATAAGATCAAACATAATTTACTTATGCTGTGTTACTCACTGTTGATTGGAGCTGATATTTAAAGATGACTTTAAGGTGTCAATACAATGTGATAGAAACTTCTGGTCTCAACTTTCACTTCAGGCATATTTATTATTTGTTGAATATTTTAAAATATTTGTTAAGTATTGTTTGGGTGTTTTGAAACTTACATGGTTTTTTCTTGTGTGGATTAACATAATTAAATAATTAGTTTATATTTTATAAAATTTGACTTTTTGCTAGGTACCAAGTGTATCATTGACAAAGAAGAAAATATTGCTTAAAAAACAATCCGTGGCATTTTAATGGAAGCTAATAGCATCTCACAACCTAAATATTTGCGATTTTACATGATTTTTTTGTCTTTTATGATTACCTTTCATTTTTTAATATAATTTTTATTTTAATCATAGTGGCTTACATATCGTTCACAGTAATATTTTAGGTACATATTAACTTTGAATCAGGGGAATTCCCACCACCGAATTGTCCTCCCTCCACCTCCGCTCCGGTCCTGCCTCCCATAGCCTCCACCCTCACCCCCGGGGCTGCTAGAATGAGTGGTCCCCTCTGCGCCTAGCTTACTACTCAGTGATCTTTCAACTGTTTGGTCATGGTACCTCCATTATATCCCCCTCTAATTGGGAGGTGGGACTAGATAGTTAAGGTTATGTGGTTTTGTTTGAAGAGAAAAGTAATAAAATGGGGTAAATTTCAAATATGCCGAAAATGGGAGGCTTTCATCCTCGGTTTGAGAGGAGAAGGGGAAAAAGAAGGTGGAACACCACATCAGTATAAAAAGAAGTACCGAATAAAATATCCAGTGAGCACTACAGCAATAAAGATAGGCACCACATACTTGCCATGGACATTGAGATAAAAAACATGACAGAGCACAAAATGGAAGAAGAGAAAAGAAGAAAGAAAAAATAAATAAATAAAAATGGAGACAACCAGTTCAATATCCACACCAAATCAAAGAAATCGACAAAAGCTAAATAGATAAAAATAAAATAAAATAAAGGATTATTTTGTGCTTTCTCTCTCTCTCTCTCTCTCTCTCTCTCTCTCTCTCTCTCTCTCTCTCTCTCTCTCTCTCTCTCTCTCTCTCTCTCTCTCTCTCTCCTCTCCTGCATAAGCACAGTAAACATTGGAGTCATTCGAAAAAGAATTCCCTTGGCCTAAGAGATACAGGGATGCTCCACCCTTGGAGTATATTTTCATGGGATTAACTATAGACTCCTTTCTAGTTCATTTACTCTCCTGTTGGTGCTTTTGTGGTGTGTGGGAGACTTCTGCTCCATCCTGGGTGGTAAAATCAGGTCTCTGTAACTAAAGATTTCCATCTCTGCACAGGTCAGGCAGTGGAACTTAAGGTGAAGTCTTTCTTTGTGGTTCTAGAAGTTCTGTTCCCTTAGTGTCATTTTAATTTGTCTTCTGTGGTTAGTGGTCTTGGTCCTTGCACTGATCTTAGGATGGAGCCTGGGATAGCGTCTTTCATTATGTTACCAGAAGACCCATTTTGTTACTACTGTCTCAGTCATACCTCTAGAATTAGAGATCATGGTTATTGTGCAGGTCGTAGGTCAAACCCTAGACTAGGGTTTTTTTCTTGGTCCCAGGATACATATTGCCCAGTCATGGTTCTATCAGCCAGTCATCTGTAGATTGCATTTTGGCTTTTGCACAGACCAAAGGGTGACAAGTCTTCTGATTTTGTCTTATTGTTAGCTGGTGAAGTATGATAATCTGCTGTTAGGTCAAATTGTTCCCAATGTCCTCGTTGTCAGGATATCATATTAGAGCTGGGCCATGTTGGTATTTGAGCAGTATTAAGGATGTCCCAGATGGGATTTGATTCCTGTAGCCGTTGTGAAGAACTTTGTCGTTTCTATGCCTGTGATCCAGGGTTCCAGGCTGGACTGTCGGTGTCTAATCACCTGGGATCTAAGTTGGGTCCACATGACATATATTCAAGGTGGGAGATGCCCCTGTGTTGCAAAAAGGTATGATTTTTTAACCCTAGCAGATAAGAGCCCATTTTATTTTTTTTATTTTTTTGGTTTTGGGGCCACATCCATTTGATGCTCAGTGGTTACTCCTGGCTATGCACTCAGAAATCGCCCCTGGCTTGGGGGGACCATATGGGACTCTGGGGGATCAAACCGCGGTCTGTCCTAAGCTAGCACTTGCAAGGCAGACACCCCACCTCTAGCACCACCTTCCTGGCCCTAAGAGCCCATTTTTAAACTTAACCTTACCCTTTATTTTGTGTGTCTTTTCAGGAAGAAATGGTGCTACATTATATTGCCGGTGTATTTGGGGGTGGAAAGAGAAGAAAAAAGAAGCAAGTCACACACCCAAAAAAGATAAAAATAGAGATAAAAATATATGTACTCCTGTATATATAAAGAAAAAAGTGTTTTTAAATAAAAATTAAAAAATAAAATAAAAAGTAATTAAAGGAACAAAGTGATGCAGGAGACTACCTTATATTTGGGGAAGAGCAGGTAAAGAGATAGTGTTATGAGGTTTATACTTATGATGGTACTATAGGTTTCCCCATTGTCTTTTGAGATTTTTCTTGTGGGGTGTGGGTTCCTGGGCACCTTTTCATCACACACCCTGACTTTCTTGAGATTGGCAAAAGATTTGCAGCAGTGAGGTCTTGGGTAGAGTTCTTGCATTGGGAGTCCTTTTAGAACTAAATCCGGTATTAAGTAACAGTCCGAGTTAGGAAGAGTTGGTAAGAAGGGCCACACCCCATGAGTCAGCAGGGGTGTTGGTTGTCTTTTCTTGCTGGGTATGAGGTGTGGGTTTGAGTGGGTGTCCCTTCGCTTCAGTGCTGGATACTGGTTCGTTGGGGTAGGGGGTCAGTCTTGATACCTAATAGATTAAGAACTGAGAGTGAAGAGTTTTAATAAGGTAGGAAATCTGGATGGGATTGAGGGGTGAAGGGATAGTCGGATTTCTAACAGGGGGGAAAGGGGGATGTATATGGAAGAGGCAGAAAAGGAGAAAAGAGCAAATAAGATTGAAAAGAAAAAAAGAGAAAAAAGTAGTGAGAAGAGAGAAGAAAAGAGCAAAGGAATGTTAGTTTGCTTGAATGTGTTCAATGAGTAGGCCCTGTAGTATAACTCTGTAGGTCACAGTTGTTGCTTCAGTGATCTGGCTGGTCACGTACTTCAGGTCCTAAAAGAAGGTATAACCTAGAAATAAAGGGTATGTTAAAGAATTTTATCAAAACAACTTCATATCGCTAGCTGGGTATGGTATCTCGAGTCCCGAGGTGCCATCTTAGGTTGTCCACCCTTTGTATCCAAGAATGCCTGTGGACAGAAAAGCTGAGAGGTTATTTTAAATATAGTAAGATTAAGGTATTAAATCATATTATTTTGAAATACTTCCATTGGAGTCAGTGATTTCCCATGGTAATTTTCACCTGTAATCCTGTATAGGATCCCTAAGAGATTATTTTGGGCCTTTGTAGTAAAGGGCTGATTACATACCTATTCTCTGTAAGCTGCTGTTTTTGCTGTTGCTAGTTTCTTTATGGTATAATGTGTAGTCAAGAGTTTGTGTTGTTCGTCTTTCATGTGATTTGGGCACTACTTCCAAGTATATGTTGACTGTTACAGTGTTTGTAGTTTCTACCCAGTTAAACCCTGTTATTTGATCATTGAGTAGTAGTTGTATATATGGTGTATTTTCTAGGTGCTTCAGAATAGTGTTATCATCCTGTGTTTATCTTTCATCTTCTGGCTTACTTTGTTTAACATAATATGTTCAGGTCCATCCATGTTGCTGCAAAGTCTGTGACTGAATCATTTCTGACTGTCATGTAGTATTCCATTGTGTATAGATACCACATCTTAATGATCTACTCATCTGTTGTTGGACATCGAGGTTGGTTCCAAGACTTGGCTATTATACTGAGTGCTGCGATAAATAGTGGGGTGCACACATACTTTGGGATGAATGTCCTTCCAACTTGGGGGGGTAGATACCTAGGAGAGCAATTGCTGGGTCAAATGGCAGCTCAATTATGAGTTCTTTGAGCACTCTCCAGACTATTCTCCATAGGGGTTGGACTAGGGGGTATTCCCACCAGCAGTGGATGAGAGTGCCTTTCATACCACATCAGGAAACATCTTTCTATTCCACTTGAATAAAAGGAAAATTTGAGATATTATCTTTCTGAAGAAGTATTAT
The DNA here is from genome assembly GCF_024139225.1 of Suncus etruscus. NCBI lineage: Eukaryota > Metazoa > Chordata > Mammalia > Eulipotyphla > Soricidae > Suncus > Suncus etruscus. The sequence continues at coordinate 4,244,932 of NC_064867.1, forward strand.
GTAGTGATCCCCCTCTCTCTCATTCTCTCTCTCTCTTAATTCTCATTCTTTAAGTGCCATTTCCAAAGAGCCACAGAAATTCTGAATGAAGCCCAGACCTGAATTTATTTTTAATCACATGCTAATTTGTGTTCTTTCAACTTTTTAATGCTGTTTTCACTTTTTTTGTGTGAAGGTATATACTGAATATGTGGAATAAAGGTTATGAAATATGTAGAGATAAATTACTACTTTTCACTTTTCAAACCCAACTCGAGAACTTTTAGTTCTCACACAGCTCTTTTGCTGTGGGCTGCCTTAATAGCAAATTTCATGGAATTACAACCCAGCTGGGTAGTTTCCAAAAGTGTATTTACTAGGAAAAAAGATTTCTTCCTGCTTCTCAAAACTGAAATAGTATTTTCTGCCATGCAAACAAAAGAAATGAGCAACTGTGCGATTAAGAAATTTAAAGTGGGTGGGAATAAAACAGAGGACTGGTGAAATAGAAACAGAATTTTATTTATATCTTTGGTTTCCTCCAATTATCACCTTCTCCTCACCCTACAACAGCATTTTTCTAATATAGCATATGCTCCTGAGGCTGATTTTACCTGACTCTGTTGTTAGAAAATTGAACATCTTTATGTAGAAGTGGTGGAATGTAAAGAAAAGAACAGGCATTCTGCAATTAGGTAGACTGTTTATTTTGTGTCATTTTTGGAAAGTTTCAACCTTGCAGAATCTCATCTTTATCTATAAATTGGGTAATACTAATTAGTTCTCAGAATTTTTCTGAGGATTTCGTAAGACAGTGCACTGCTATATAGCAAGCAGTTTTCTATAATTTTAGCCTACTTTCGCCTTAGAGGTAAAAGAAGACAAATAATTTAAAATTGGCAAAAAGCCTAAGAAATGAAGAGAAGAATTCTACTACTAATGCTTTGCTTTGTAGAGTCAAACTCTACACTTTTGTCTCCTAACTTCTCTGATCTACTTCAGGACTAGACCATCAGTAATGCTAAATTTGTATACCCATTAACAGGCACTTGTTCCTGCCAATCACATAATATTTTGGTTTTATCCAGTGTTTATCTCAGTGAGTCAATAACTGTTTGGTAAAAAAAAAAATGAACATTAGAAACTCTAACTAGCTTAAACAGACAAGCAGTGACTGCTCTGAAAGGACTTTAAGTTTTCCTGAGAATTTAGACTTTTCAAGAAAGGTTTTGAAGCTGCAGACCAGAGTTTAACTTTTAGAATCCTCTGGATGTATCTACATTGAAAAGAGTTCATCCTTCTAGTAATAAAAAACGTTACCCTTCACTTTGTTTATTTCCACATCAACTTACTCCCATTTCAAAGATATTTATAAAGATATATTTTTCTTTTATAAGTAACTAGCCACATTTGGGACACTAGAATATTTTGTCTGATTGTGGTGATTTATTTCAAAGTTTCAGAAAATTTGTGACACTATAAAAAAAATCATGTGTACATTTGACCCAGCTTCAAAGATTGCTTATATTCTCTTTCCCTCTTTTCTACATTTTTTGAATTCTTAAAATTGAATTAGAAAAGTGACTCCTTACATCTGAATATCAGTGGGCTAATTAGAAAGGTATTTTTCATCGAAGTCAGGCAAATTGACATTTGTAAAATATTATCATCTAATCCTCAGTCTATATTTAAATTCCATCAATCATACGTATCAGATATTATGGGGGTTGTTTGAGCCACACACAGCACTGTTCAGTACATACTCCTGGCTCTGTGCTGAGTATTGACCTTTGGCAATGCTTAAGGGACCTTATGTAGTGCCAGGGATTGAGCTGGGGTTCCATGCATATAAGGTAAGCAAGTACCTTACCTTCTGTTACATTTTTATCTTGTTCAATGCAAATTTACTGATTTTAATGTTCAAATCATTTCAGAGTATTCTAATGGAACACCCTTTAGTCTAGCTCCTGTGAGATTTTAGCTTTTTGCCTATGATATTTTTCAGCATTCATTAATTCAATAATTCAATAATATATCTCATGCTTACATTTTACTCTTTCAGCCCCAGCCATGGAATTTTACTTTTATTCAAGTATATCTGGCACCAGATATAAACAGTATCATTTCATCATTCATATAGCACTGGAGTTAATAGATACATTTATTTCAATTATTAATCTCCTAAATCTTGTAAATCAATATTAAATATACTCCTTTTTATGATATTTAATACTAATTATTAGTAATGATGAATAACCATTAAGAAACATGGTTTACTTCTTCTGGCTTACTTCACTTAACATAATATTTTCCATTTCCACCCATCTTGCTATAAACTGCATGACTCCATATTCTTTAAGGTTATATACTATTCCATTGGACATATGTGTCACATCTTCATGATCCATTCCTTTATTGTTAAAAGTGCAGGGAAATTTCAACTCTTAGCTATTGTACTGAGTGCTGCAATGAGTAGTGATGTATATGCATCCTTCTGAATGGTTTTTTTTCTGGGATTAAATACACAAAAGCAGGAGTTCTGGGCCATATAGTAGGCAGTTCAATACTAAGTTCACTGAGAACCCTCCATACTGTTTTCCATAAGGGTTGGACCAGACAAAATTCTCTCCAGCAGTGCATGAGAGTCCTTTTTTAGTACATTCCTACCAACATAAATTTTTCCAATATTTTTGATATGTGCCATTCTCACCGGTGTAAGATGATATATCAGTTTTTTTTTTATTGATTTCAATATTCCTAATAAGTTATGAGCATTTTATCATGTGCCTGTTGGTTATCTGTTGGTCTTGCTCAAAGAGGTGTGTGTTCATTTTTTCTCCCCATTATAATGCAGTTTATAAGTTTTGTGGGGTTAACTTTTGTGAATACTTTGAATACCCTAGATATAGTCCTTTTAACCGACTCTTATGTGTTGAGTTATATTATGTTAAATGAAGTTAGCCAGAAGAAAAACGACAGAATATGATATCACTTATATGTAATATTTAGAATAACTTCATGAGAAATGCAATAGTTCAAATGGGTATTGTTAAGAAAGTGCTAGACATCATTGTATAGTGAGGAGAAAGAAAAATTTGAATGGAGAAAGACAAATACAAATATAAATACAAATATGAAAGTAATAATAAACCTGCTGCGGGGTCTGAGCTACATGTGTCACACATCTATAAGTGCTGCTAAATACCCACAGGAATGAAGCAAGGAAAAAGTCAGCACACCTTGTCCATTGTCTGGCACATCTTGTTGAACCTTAACAAGGATATTTTGGCCTTGCAGGAAGAAATGAAAGAGAGTGGCTAAGTAGACATTGAATTTATACTCAGGGTTCCTTTAAGGCATTAACATGTTTAGCATATATAGCTTGATATTATGAAGGAATGTACATCTCATAATGTAATTTCTTAATAATTTGATTGAGACCAATGTAATTACAAGTCTTTCACAGATGCTTCCCAGGTTCATAGTGAGTGAATTAGGGCCATTCCCATCACCAATGTTGACCTCCATTCTCCATACTTCCCAGCATGTCTCCCATTCCTCCACCCTTAGCTCCTAGGATTGCTAGTGTACCATGTCCCTTTTGTGTAGCTTGCTGTCAGAGACCAAACCCTAATATGGTATTTAGCAGGACAAACCAGTCTTGTGTGGCCAGAGTTCATAACCTAAGGCATTGGCTAGCCCCAGAGCCCTAAGAAATATCACAGTTTCCTATTAGGCATACATTCCAGGAAGCTTGTAACATCCTTGAAACTTCACTAACCCTGAGGTGTTCCTGTGCTCCTTATGTGAAGATGGCATGTAAAGATTACCCATAAAATGACTTCTGTAATGCGGGCTGCTTCATCCTGCTCTCTCTCCACCCCCTGTAAAATCGTGCTTAAAAGAAGCCTGTACCGAGCAATAAATCAGAGCCTTGACCAGCCTCGTGTTGCTTGGCCCCCTTCTTTCTCCCCATTCTCTTTTCAGGCTGGGACCCCTCTATACCCGCAAAATAACCTGTCCTGCAGGCCAGGACAGCTTGCTGTAGTTTGGGTCTCTTGATTCTATTGTCGTTGACTTTGGGTTGGGCATTTAGGTTTGACCATTTTTTATTTCTACTCAAAGTTCCAGAGACTGCTTGACCCTTGGGTCCCATCCATTTTTTTTTCTTAATTTATAGGAAAACATAGACATATGAGGCAGAACAAAATGATTTGTGTTCTATGGTTCTGTAAAAAAGGCAGGGGCACCTATATAGAAGCTATACAGTTAAATAAAATTAAAAGAAGAAAAGAATTAAAAAAATGAGGGACAGATGTGACAAGGTTTTTAGATTTATTTGTTTTAGTTTGCTTGTTTGTTTTTTTTTTTTTTTTGTTTCTACAATCTACATAAAATGCCAACATTCTATAATATTAATATGTCATTATGTTATATAAAGATGTTCTTTAATACATAGCTAATATCAATTTTATAATAACTTATTCAAATTTATTTTATATATGTTTATTAAAAATTTTAACTCTGGTTTTAAGGTGATTTTCTTACTTTGATAAAAATTTTATTCTTAAAATTCTACATATTTTGTACAAATACAAAAGGCATGGCCATTTTATTTTTTTATTTTTTTTTTCTTTTAATTTTTTTTTATTTAAACACCTTGATTACATACATGATTGTGTTTGGGTTTCAGTCATAAAAGGAACACCACCCATCACCAGTGCAACATTCCCATCACCCAAGTCCCAAATCACCCTCCTCCCCACCCAACCCCCGCCTGTACCCTAAACAGGCTCTACATTTCCCTCATACATTCTCAATATTAGGACAGTTCAAAATGTAGTTATTTCTCTAACTAAACTCATCACTCTTTGTGGTGAGCTTCCTGAGGTGAGCTGGAACTTCCAGCTCTTTTCTCTTTTGTGTCTGAAAATTATTATTACAAGGGTGTCTTTCATTTTTCTTAAAACCCATAGATGAGTGAGACCATTCTGCGTTTTTCTCTCTCTCTCTGACTTATTTCACTCAGCATAATAGATTCCATGTACATCCATGTATAGGAAAATTTCATGACTTCATCTCTCCTGACAGCTGCATAATATTCCATTGTGTATATGTACCACAGTTTCTTTAGCCATTCATCTGTTGAAGGGCATCTTGGTTGTTTCCAGAGTCTTGCTATGGTAAATAGAGCTGCAATGAATATAGGTGTAAGGAAGGGGTTTTTGTATTGTATTTTTGTGTTCCTAGGGTATATTCCTAGGAGTGGTATAGCTGGATCGTATGGGAGCTCGATTTCCAGTTTTTGGAGGAATCTCCATATCGCTTTCCATAAAGGTTGAACTAGACAGCATTCCCACCAGCAGTGGATAAGAGTTCCTTTCTCTCCACATCCCCGCCAACACTGTTTATTCTCATTCTTTGTGATGTGTGCCATTCTCTGGGGTGTGAGGTGGTATCTCATCGTTGTTTTGATTTGCATCTCCCTGATGATTAGTGATGTGGAACATTTTTTCATGTGTCTTTTGGCCATGCGTATTTCTTCTTTGTCAAAGTGTCTGTTCATTTCTTCTCCCCATTTTTTGATGGGGTTAGATGTTTTTTTCTTGTAAAGTTCTGTCAGTGCCTTGTATATTTTGGAGATTAGCCCCTTATCTGATGGGTATTGGGTGAATAGTTTCTCCCACTCAGTGGGTGGCTCTTGTATCCTGGGCACTATTTCCTTTGAGGTGCAGAAGCTTCTCAGCTTAATATATTCCCATCTGTTAATCTCTGCTTTCACTTGCTTGGAGAGTGCAGTTTCCTCCTTGAAGATGCCTGTAATGTCCTGTAGTGTTTTGCCTATGTGCTGTTCTATATATCTTATGGTTTTGGGGCTGATATCGAGGTCTTTAATCCATTTGGATTTTACCTTTGTACATGATGTTAGCTGGGGGTCTAAGTTTAATTTTTTGCAAGTGGCTATCCAATTGTGCCAACACCACTTGTTGAAGAGGCTTTCCCTGCTCCATTTAGGATTTCCTGCTCCTTTATCAAAAATTAGATGGTTGTATCTCTGGGGAACATTTTCTGAGTATTCAAGCCTATTCCACTGATCTGAGGACCTATCCTTATTCCAATACCATGTTGTTTTGATAACTGTTGCTTTGTAGTACAGTTTAAAGTTGGGAAAAGTAATTCCTCCCATATTCTTTTTCCCAATGATTGCTTTAGCTATTCGAGGGTGTTTATTGTTCCAAATGAATTTCAAAAGTGTCTGATCCACTTCTTTGAAGAATGTCATGGGTATCTTTAGAGGGATGGCATTAAATCTGTATAATGCCTTGGGGAGTATTGACATTTTGATGATGTTAATCCTGCCAATCCATGAGCAGGGTATGTGTTTCCATTTCCGTGTGTCCTCTCTTATTTCTTGGAGCAGAGTTTTATAGTTTTCTTTGTATAGGTCCTTCACATATTTAGTCAAGTTGATTCCAAGATATTTGAGTTTGTGTGGTACTATTGTGAATGGGGTTGTTTTCTTAATGTCCATTTCTTCTTTATTACTGTTGGTGTATAGAAAGGCCATTGATTTTTGTGTGTTAATTTTGTAGCCTGCCACCTTGCTATATGAGTCTATTGTTTCTAGAAGCTTTTTGATAGAGTCTTTAGGGTTTTCTAAGTAGAGTATCATGTCATCTGCAAACAGTGAGAGCTTGACTTCTTCCTTTCCTATCTGGATTCCCTTGATATCCTTTTCTTGCCTAATCGCTATAGCAAGTACTTCCAGTGCTATGTTGAATAGGAGTGGTGAGAGAGGACAGCCTTGTCTTGTGCCAGAATTTAGAGGGAAGGCTTTCAGTTTTTCTCCATTGAGGATAATATTTGCCACTGGCTTGTGGTAGATGGCCTTCACTATATTGAGAAAGGTTCCCTCCATTCCCATCTTGCTGAGAGTTTTGATCAAGAATGGGTGTTGGACCTTATCAAATGCTTTCTCTGCATCTATTGATATGATCATGTGGTTTTTATTTTTCTTGTTATTGATGTTGTGTATTATGTTGATAGATTTACGGATGTTAAACCAGCCTTGCATTCCTGGGATGAAACCTACTTGATCGTAGTGGATGATCTTCTTAATGAGGCATTGAATCCTATTTGCCAGGATTTTGTTGAGGATCTTTGCATCTGCATTCATCAGTGATATTGGTCTGTAATTTTCTTTTTTGGTAGCGTCTCTGTCTGGTTTAGGTATCAAGGTGATGTTGGCTTCATAAAAGCTATTTGGAAGTGTTTCTGTTTGTTCAATTTCATGAAAGAGTCTTGCCAAGATTGGCAGTAGTTCCTCTTGGAAAGTTTGATAGAATTCATTAGTGAATCCATCTGGACCTGGGCTTTTGTTTTTCGGCAAACATTTGATTACTGTTTTAATTTCATCAATGGTGATGGGGGTGTTTAGATATGCTACATCCTCTTCCTTCAACCGTGGAAGATTATAAGAGTCCAAGAATTTATCCATTTCTTCCAGGTTCTCATTTTTAGTGGCGTAGAGTTTTTCAAAGTAGTTTCTGATTACCCTTTGAATCTCTGTCATATCAGTAGTGATCTCTCCTTTTTCATTCCTGATACGAGTTATCAAGTTTCTCTCTCTCTCTTTCTTTGTTAGGTTTGCCAGTGGTCTATCAATCTTGTTTATTTTTTCAAAGAACCAACTTCTGCTTTCGTTGATCTTTCGGATTGTTTTTTGAGTTTCCACTTCGTTGATTTCTGCTCTCAGCTTTGTTATTTCCTTCTGTCTTCCTGTTCTTGGGTCCTTTTGTTGAGCATTTTCTAGTTCTATTAGCTGTGTCATTAAGCTACTCAGGTAAGCTCCTTCTTCCTTCCTGATGTGTGCTTGCAAAGCTATAAATTTTCCTCTCAGTACTGCTTTTGCTGTGTCCCATAAGTTCTGAGAGTTTGTGTCTTTATTGTCATTTGTTTCCAGGAACCTTTTTATTTCCTCCTTGATTTCATCTCGGACCCACTGGTTATTGAGCATGAGGCTGTTTAACTTCCAGGTGTTAAAGTGTTTCTTCTGAGTCCCTTTGGAGTTCACAAATAATTTCAGAGCCTTGTGGTCAGCGAAGGTAGTCTGCAAAATTTCTATCCTCTTGATCTTATGGAGGTATGTTTTATGTGCCAGCATGTAGTCTATCCTGGAGAATGTCCCATGTACATTGGAGAAGAATGTGTATCCAGGTTTCTGGGGATGGAGTGTCCTATATATATCCACTAGGCCTCTTTCTTCCATTTCTCTCCTCAGGTCTAGTATATTCTTGTTGGGTTTCAGTCTGGTTGACCTGTCCAGTGTTGACAAAGCCGTGTTTAGGTCCCCCACAATTATTGTGTTGTTGTTGATATTATTTTTCAGATTTGTCAGCAGTTGTATTAAATATTTTGCTGGCCCCTCATTCGGTGCATATATGTTTAGGAGAGTGAATTCTTCCTGCTCTACGTACCCCTTGATTAATATAAAATGTCCGTCTTTGTCCCTTACAACCTTCCTGAGTATAAAGTTTGCATTATCTGATATTAGTATGGCCACTCCAGCTTTTTTATGGGTGTTGTTTGCTTGGATAACTTTTCTCCAGCCTTTTATTTTGAGTCTATGTTTGTTCTGACTATTCAGGTGCGTTTCTTGTAGGCAGCAGAAGGTTGGATTGAGTTTTTTGATCCATTTAGCCACTCTGTGTCTCTTAACTGGTGCATTTAGTCCATTGACGTTGAGAGAAAGAATTGTCCTGGGATTTAACGCCATCTTTATTTCAAAATTTGGTGTGTCTTTTGGGTAGTCTTGTCTTAGATTAGGTCTTTCAGTTTTTCTCTTAAGACTGGTTTTGTGTCTGTGAAGTTTCTGAGCTGTTTTTTGTCTGTGAAACCATGTATTCTTCCATCAAACCGGAAAGTGAGTTTTGCTGGGTATAGTATTCTGGGTGAAGCATTCATTTCATTCAGTCTTGTCACAATATCCCACCACTGCTTTCTGGCATTGAGCGTTTCTGGTGACAGGTCTGCTGTAAATCTCAGGGAAGCTTGCTTGAACATGATTTCCCCTTTTGATCTTGCTGTTTTCAGAATTCTGTCTCTATCTGTGGGATTTGTCATTGTGACTAGGATGTGTCTTGGGGTGGTTTTTCTGGGGTCTCTTTTGGTTGGTACTCTTCGGGCATGCAGGATTTGATCACATATATTCTTTAGCTCTGGAAGTTTCTCTTTAATGATGTTCTTGACCATTGATTCTTCCTGGAAATTTTCTTCCTGGGTCTCTGGGACTCCAATGATTCTTAAGTTGTTTCTGTTGATCTTATCATAGACTTCTATTTTCGTCTGTTCCCATTCTTTGACTAATTTTTCCATTGTCTGCTCATTTGCTTTAAGTTTTTTGTCCAATCTCTCCTGCTGTATGGAATTGTTATGTATCTCATCTTCCACAGCACCAAGTCTATTCTCAGCTTCTGATACCCTGTCCCAGAGCTTATCCATTTTGTCATTCACTTCGTTTACTGAGTTTTTCAGGCCTGTTAGTTGACATGTTATTTCAGTTTGGAGTTTTGTCATTTCTGCCTTCATATTTTCTTGGTTCTTATTAGTGTTCTGTTCAACTCGATCCATGGTTTCTTGGAGTCTGTTGAGCACCTTCCATATTGCTAGTCTAAAGTCCTTATCTGAGAGGTTGATTAGTTGTTCAGTCATTATCTGGTCCTCAGAATTGTCATCTTCATTCTCTATGTCTGATGCTGGCCTGCGCTGTTTCCCCATTGTCACATTTGTATTGTGGGTTTTTCTACGTGTTGTAGTGGTATTCATTGTCTATATGATGTAGGCAGCACACTCCTCTGGCTCCTCCCTTTCTGGATGGGCTGACTTGCCTCTAAGGGAGGGGAGTCCTCCGTGGATGAAGCCTCACACTGGGTCAAATCTTAGGCCCGAGCATGTAACAGAGAAGACAGTCCAGAGAGAAATGTTTGCTTCTGTGATATAGCGCCGTTCTTAGTGTGATTTTTCCTTCTTGTTGCAATGGAGTTCTTTCCTTAGAAAGAGTGCACGGCCGCGTAGCGAAGCGGAGCGGCCGTGCTCCTCTGAGCCTCTTTTTGCCCCACTCGCAAGAGTTTCACGCATGAGGACAGTAGACAGACATAGACAGGTCACACTCACAGTCTTTCACAGCTGAGCCCCACTGGGCCGGTGTACTTTCGCGGATTTTCCCCGCCTGGTGTCACACACAGGGAGCCCTTGCTTGTTTGTTTTACATAGGCACAGTAAACATTGGTGAAAATTAAAAGGAAATTCCCTTGGCCTAAGAGATACAGGGTGTCTCTACCCTTGAAGCATACTGCATGAGATGGACTATAGGTTTCAGAAATGTTAGTTGTCAAACCCCAAGGTCTTTCTTTATGGTGCCAGGAAATGTTCTGCTTAGTCATAGTTGTCAAAGTTAGTCTTGTGTAATTAGTGATCTTGGTTTTTTGCACAGATCCTAGGATGGAGGGTTATGAAGTAAATTTTGGCCAAGAAAATCTGAGTACTTCCTATTCTTTTCCATACTGCACCGTTTCTGGTGACAGCGATGAACCCCAAATCTCACACTTTCAAAGCAAGCACCACTGCTGAGTGACATACTTAATGCCACCCACACACAGTGGGCAGTTGAAAGTATTCTCTATGGATTCGTTAATAGTGTTGCAGAAACGGAGGGACCTGCCTACAGACCAGTAGGTCCCCTGCTGCCTCACTGCCGCCACAGCAGAAGGGTCAGGCATCATGTCACAAGAAAAGCATGGCTACGCATTCCTTCTAGTCAATGAACCCAGCTCAATACATAGAAAACACTACTACACTGCAAAGGTCACACTCGTAAAACAATGCAGACCACCACTGTGCATAATGTGTGGCAATGGCTCATCTATAACTGTTAGCATTTCCCACCACTTTGTAATAAATGTCTAGAATTCAAAAGTCTAGTTTAAATTATAATTTATGTATTTATGTATTTATTTATTTATTTATTTATTTATTTTTGCACTGGTTTAGGTTTCGGGGGCAAACCAGGCCATGCTCAGGAGTTACTGCTGGCTTTACACTCAGGAACTATTCCTCAAGGGATGCCAGGAATTGAGCCCAACTTGGCTGTTGTGTAAGACAAGTGCCCTACTACTCTACTAATATTTCTCTCTAACATAGTTTTTATAGTCATATTCAGCAAATCTTTATTGGGAGAATAATGAAGATTGGTTCTAGGACCAAAAAAAATATGTTATCATGCATAAAAGGAGGCAAAAGATTTTCTATGAAAAAAAGAATAAATAGAAAAATCATTACAAAATATAAAATGTTAGTAGATTATAAAAATCCTAAAAGTTTAAAGATAGTGGAGACAGACAGAGAGAGAAAAGAGAGGTAGAGAGAGAAAATCCAATCCTATTCAACTCCTAGAAACCACTAAAAGAGGTCACTCAAATTTCCATTTAACCATAATTCTTCTTTCATGCTCTAAATAGGATGGATTTAAGAAATAAACTATTAAAAATCCCCTTTCGCGGCACATTTATTGAGAGACTGTATATTCCAATTGTCAGAATCTTGTTATGATGCCTGTATTATCCACTGTCGTGGCATCATACTCTTCTTTGTATTTTGAATCTTTTGACTTGAAGATTAAGTAACTTGGGCACTAAATCCTGATTTCAATAATGTGCTATGTTGTTATGTATATCTATGTATGAGAATTACTTGTTGGTGTTTGTAACGGTTAGAATTTTTTCTATTCTTCACTCTATTTAGCTGATGTAGAAAGTCACCTTTTACACTTGAAATCCCCCTGGGGTACAACAAGTGTCTGGATAATCCCCAGATACCCATTTCTTTATTTTCTTCTAGCTTTGTTCTGCCTCCTGTACTTAGCATTGATTGGATCCATCTCCTTTTATCAAAAGTCAGACCCTGTTTCATTCCATTCAGTTCTGTTTGAATCAACTTTTACAAGATCCAACAGACTTCGAAGATCCAATGAGTGTTTAAAGAACTCTCATGTACAAAATGTGACTGGCAATGTTACAAGCACATTATAGATATGCTTGCTGATTTTAGTAAAATAACTAGATTTGAAATCACACCTAATTCTATAAAGGCCCATAAAACTTTAAGGTAATAGTGTTAGAAATACATTTTAAAACTTTAATAACTACTTTAAGTGTTGTTTGTTATATTGACTAAAAGTACAAAAGTAAAGCAGTCATGAAAAGTGAATTTTTTTAATGTCTTTAAAGGAGAAAATAGCTTAACTAAATAAACTGACTGTTGAAAATGACTTAGTAATTTTTACTTTTTACTATGGTTCCATCTTCTCATAACAAGCAAAATACTGTTATTTTTAATTTTGATTAAAGATGGCAAGGTTGGCAAAAATAAAAAGATAACCTCACCATTACAAACATCAACAAGTAATTCTTATATAGATATACATAAAAACATGGCATATTATTGAAATCAGGATTTAGTGCCCAAGTTACTTTGCCATCTTTAATTAAAATAAAATTGGATATGTATCCAAATTCCTTTAAATCTTAAAATAATTTATACTCTAACCTCTCTCCCTCAACATGTCATAGCATACTTTACTTAAAACCTGAAAATTAATATTTTAATGGCACAAACTGATGCTTGATATAGTAATTACTCCAACTTTGTAGTAGTATAAAAGGTGAAAACATATGTTAAGATTCTATGTGATACCTATTAACACATTTATCCATAACAAACTCTGTAATGTTGTATTTTTAATAGAATAATAATTTATTTCATAGTACCTCCCAAAGTAAATATAGAAATCCTTTTTCTTGATTTGTAAAATAATATGCTGTTTCAGAAGAAATCTTCGGTTTATCATTTATCTCATAGTTATTGAAGTCAATAACTGTATTTGTAAAGAATTTATAATTTATGTTATGTAGATAATACTATTTTATAATTTAATTTAATTTTAAAAATCTTCAAGTCAGTTAGAGACATAATACTCTAACAACTGCCATGACAATGCTAATGAATGAGAGAAGTAGAATGCTATTTTGAATACAGGTAGGGGTGTGGGAGGTGGGAAATGGGGGTATTGGTGGTGGGTATGTTGCACTGGTGAAGGGGGGGTATTCTTTTAGTGACAGAAACCCATCTACAGTCCTGTTTGTAATCATGATGTTTAAGGAAAAGAAAAGAAAAAAAATATAGGATCAAAAAACCCTCCGTTAACAACAACAACAACAACAACAACAAAAAGCTTCAAGTCAACTACACTGTAAAAATTTTTTTGAGAAGAGGAAAAAAAACAACAGATATAAATAATATAAACCTCTGGTAAAATAGACAAAATAGAAATAAGAACTGTACCTGAGTTAGGATAATAATTGGCAAATTTCCATTTAATCTGAATGGGAAAATCAACATAAATTTACATCTTTCATGTAATCAGCAAAAATAGATGGCTTAACTATAAACATGAATATTAAAAAGCAAAGAAACAGCCAGACATATCTAAATTGGAACAGCCAGTATTCAAAATTATTATTCTTGTGACCATAGTTACATTGTTATACTCTCCCTTATTTTTGATGGAGAGAAGAGGTATGATTGGAACTTAAAGAGCAGAGAACAGAAATGTGTACAAGATGATAATTATAGCTACAGTGATGATGTTAAAATTCATTTTATTGTAATAGTTTTGGTGGTAGAGTTATTTCGCTTTGTCACTCAACTCATGTAACTATGTGCATGGTCTTGTAACTTCTAAGAGATTTGCATAGGACCCGTATCTATTTTTTTAAATTTACTTGTGGTTTATTGATTTAAACTTCAATATTATATGTCACTGGATGAGAACCAGTCATCGAGGAGATGCAATACAATGGCTTGATAGTTTCAGAATTTGATTATTCTAAATTGTTTCTCTGTGATTCACATTTTCCTAGAAAAAGTGTGTTCACTTGGTTATTATCTTGCTTACTCCCTCACCTAGAAAACAATGCAAAAGGGATTAACTGAGGTAATGTTTCTACATCCATTTATTGAACTTAATTTATTTAATACTCATTTATTGAATTTAATTCTTGTTCATGGCTGAAATTCATGTATTACATACAAGTTGGAAAACTCTACTAAATAAATATTTTATTGCTATGAAAAAGTCTAGTCTAGAAACTCACCATTTTGATCGAACTGAGATGAGTGTGACCAGATAAGAGCATGACCAGGAGGGAAAACAAAGTCCATTGGCCTGCAGCAGGTATCTGCAGGCTGTGGGTGGTGTTTGACTAAAAAGCACCATTTTAAAGTAAATTGAAGTGAGTGTGCCCAGACAAGAGCACTTAGCCACAATATACTCTGTGTCGTATATTTCTTCTAGCCAAAGAGCCCCACCATAGCGCATAGGAACCGTCACCACACTACAAAGGTCACAGAGAGAAAGAAACAGAGAACCCCACCACACTTAGTGAAAGAAGATGGTAGTTCTGAAGATCCAATTAAAGTCAGCCACCTATATAGAATCCATGATACATTTTTTTAGAGAGAAAATGTAAAGGATGTTCAAAGAACTCAAAGAAACCATGAAACAGACAACTTATAAGGCTCAAGAAGATATGAAAATAGAAATGAGAAAACTTCATACAGAAATATTAGGACTAAAATAGTAGTAGGTAAAATGGAATACTCACTGGATATCTTCACCAGCAGAGTAATAGCTGCTGAGGATAGAACCAGTGAGCTGGAAGATGGGCTGCATAACACTTCCATTAAATAGAAGAAGTTGTAAAAGAGCCTTACAATAAATGAACAGAAGATTGAAAACGTCCTCAAAATAAGTGAACAGGTAAAAATAGACCTTTGAGATAAATTCAACAAGTACAACATAAGAGTATTTGGGGTCCCAAATGGCCAGGAAAAATCCCATAAGAAGAAGCAGCAGTCAAGGACATCATCACTAAGAAGTTTGCAGAGCTAAAGAATGCTTGCACTGGGGCTAGAGAGATAGCACAGAGGTAGGACATTTGCCTTACATGCAGCAGATTCAGGACAATGGTTGTTCAAATCCTGGTATTCCATATGGCCCCCCGTGCTTCCCAGGGGTGATTTCTGAGCACAGAGCCAGGAGTATCCTCTGAGCATCACCTGGTGTGACACCAAAACAAAAACAAAACAAAACAAAAATAATGCTTGCACTCACATTCTGGATGCCCAAAGAGTACCAGATAAAAGATATCCAAATAAAAATACCCCAGGAAGGGGCCGGAGTGATTGCACAGCGGTAGGACCTTGACCTTGCACACAGCTGACCCAGGAGGGTCAGGGTTCAATCCCCTGGCATCCCTTACGGTCCCCCAATCCAGGAGCGATTTCTGAGCACATAGTCAGGAATAAACTCTGGGCATCACTGGGTGTGGCCCAAAATCCAAAAAAAAAAAAAAAAAAAAAGCACTCCAGGGGCACATCTTAGTCAAAATGATGAGAACCATAGAGATAGAATACACAAGATCAAAAAAGGAATGGCATACAAATATGTAAACCTAAGATTTATAGTAGATTTATCATAAGCAACCTTCCAGGTCAAAACTATTAATGAAATGAACACCTCACCAAGAATACTTTAGGACCCTTCACAGACTTATGGATAAAATAGCTCAGGAACTTCTCAGACTCAAAACCAACCTTAAAAGAATTAATAAAAGGGAGGTGGAGGGAGGACAATTTGGTGATGGGAATTCCCCTGATTTTATGTTAATATATACCTAAATTATTATTGTCAATGATATGTAAGCCACTATGATTAAAATAAAAATTATATTAAAAAAATAATAATAATAGGCTTGGGGGAGAGAAATCCAACCACAACGAGAAGGCAAGAAATAATAAAAACCAGAGCAGAAATAAACAACATCGAAACCAAGAAAACAATACAAAAAATCAATGAGACCAGGAGTTGGTTTTTCGAAAAAATAAACAAGATAGACAAACCATTGGCAAAACTCACCAAAAAAAGAGGGAAAACACCCAAATCAGCAGGATCACAAATGAAAGGGGAGAGATTACAACAGAACCCCAAGAAATACAACATATCATGAGATCATACTATGAACAACTATAGTCAACTAGGCTAGAGAACCCAGTAGAAATCGACAGATTCTTAGACAAACACCCTCTTCCAAGACTGGAAAAGGAAGATCTAGAAAGCCTAAACAGACCAATCACCTCAGAGGAAATTGAAGATGTAATTAAAAAACTCCCTAAGAACAAAAGCCCAGGCCCAGATGGATTTACAGGTGAATTCTATCAAACATTTCAAGAAGACTTACTACCACTTTTCCAAAGGCTTTTCCAAACCATAGAAAAAACAGGAATCCTCCCCAACTCCTTTTATGAGGCTAATATCACACTCATTCCCAAAGAAGGCAAAGACACCACCAAAAAAGAAAACTACAGACCAATCTCACTAATGAACATAGATGCAAAGATACTTAACAAAATCTTAGCAAACCGAATCCAACACTTCATCAAAAAGATCATACATCACGACCAAGTGGGATTCATACCAGGAATGCAAGGTTGGTTCAACATACGCAAATCAATCAATTTGATACATCACATCAACAACACGAAAGACAAAAACCACATGATCATATCAATCGATGCAGAGAAGGCGTTTGACAAAATCCAACATCCTTTCATGTTAAAGACACTCAGCAAAATAGGGTTAGAAGGAACTTTCCTCAAGATAGTTACAGCTATATATGAAAAGCCAACAGCCAACATTATACTTAATGGCGAGAAACTAGAAGCATTCCCACTAAGTTCAGGAACTAGGCAAGGCTGTCCACTCTCTCCACTCTTATTCAATATAACCTTAGAAGTCCTAGCAATAGCAATCCGACAAGAGAAGGGAATCAAAGGAATTCAAATAGGGAAAGAGGAACATAAGCTATCTCTATTTGCCGACGATATGATGATATACATTAAAAACCCTAAAGAGTCCACAGTAAAACACCTAGAAACAATCAGCCAATACAGCAAAGTGGCTGGATACAAAGTCAATACACAAAAGACAGTAGCGTTTCTATATACAAAAAATGAAGTTGAGGAGAGAGAGATTAAAAATACAATTCCATTTAAGATAGTATCAAAAAATATCAGGTATCTAGGAATCAACCTTACAAGAGAAGTGAAAGACCTATACCAGAAAAACTTCAAAACACTCCAGAAAGAAATTGAAGACAATCTAAAGAAATGGAAGAACATCCCATGTTCATGGATAGGTAGAATTAACATAATCAAAATGACTATCCTACCCAAACTCCTATATAGATTTAATGCAATCCCTATCCAAATCCAGACACAATTCTTTAAAGAATTAGAACAATCATTTACAAAATTTATCTGGAACCACAAAAGACCCAGGATAGCCAAACACATACTGAAAAACAAGAAGCTGGGTGGAATCTCCTTACCTAACTTGAAACTATACTATAAAGCCATAGTAATCAAAACAGCATGGTACTGGAACAGAGACAGGACCTCAGACCAGTGGGTCAGGACAGAATTCCCAGACATAAACCCCCAGATATACAGCCAACTAATATTTGATAAAAGAGGCAAGAATCTGAAATGGAACAAAGAAAGCCTATTCAACAAATGGTGTTGGCACAACTGGAAAACCACATGTACGAAAGTGAAAATCAACCCATACCTCACTCCTTATACAAAAGTCTGCTCAAAATGGATCACAGACCTTGAAATCAGACCCGAATCTATAAAGTTTATTGAGAATAAAATAGGCAGAACACTCGAAGACTATATATCAAAAAGGTCTTGGAGAATGGAGCACCAATGGCAAGAACCTTAGCAGCAAACATAAACAAATGGGACTACATCAAACTAAAAAGCTTCTGCATGGCGAAAGAAACCCTACTTAAAGCAAGAAGACAGTTAACAGAATGGGAAAAAATCTTTTCACTAGACATATCAGATAAAGGGCTGATATCTAGAACTTACAAAGCACTCAGTAAACTGAGCCCCTCAAAACCAAATAAAGCCATAAAAAATGGGGAGAAGAAATGAATAGACACTTCTCTGAGGATGACAGAAGGATGGCTAACAAACACATGAAAACATGCTCACTTTCACTCATCATCAGAGAGATCCAAATCAAGACAACAATGAGATACCACCTTACACCAGTGAGGATGGCTCACATCAAAAATACTGAGAACAATCTTTGTTGGCGTGGATGCGGTATGAAGGGAACTCTCATCCACTGCTGGTGGGAATGCCCCCTAGTCCAACATCTATGGAGAACAGTCTGGAGAGTACTCAAAGAACTCAGAATTGAGCTCCCTTTTGACCCAGCAATTACACTCCTAGGTATATACCCCCAAGTTGGAAGAACATTCATTCCAAAATACGTGTGCACCCCACTATTTATCGCAGCACTCAGTATAATAGCCAAATCTTGGAACCAACCGCGATGTCCAACAACAGATGAATGGATCATTAAGATGTGGTATCTTTACACAATGGAATATTACATGGCAGTCAGAAATGATACAATCATAGATTTTGCAGCAATGTGGATGGACTTAGATCATGTTATGTTAAACGAAGTAAGTCAGAAGACAAAAGATAAACACAGAATGGTAGCACTATTCTGAAGCACATAGAACATACATCTCAATCACAACTAATACTTAACAATCAAATAACAGGGTCTAACAGGGTAGAAACTCCAATCACTGTAATAGTCAACATATACCTGGGAACAGTGCCCAAAACACATGAAAAAGGAACAACACAAACTCTCGACTACACATTATACCACAAAGAAAATAGCAACACCAGAACAGCAGCATAGAGAGAACAGGTACATAATCAACCTTCTAAAATAATGGCCCATAATAATCCTGTAGAGATCGTATACAGGAACACAGGTAAAGAATACCAAGGCAAACCACTGACTCCAATGGAAACATCCATAAAACTACGTATTAATGCCTCTATCTTACTATATTTAAAATAACCTCTCAGCTTTTCTGTCCACAGGCATTCTTGGATACAAAGGGCGGATAAGCTAAGATGGCAACTCGGGATACCACACGAGATACCATACCCAGTTTGCACTACGAGAAGGCCCTGAGAAAACTCTTTAACATACACTCTATCTCTAGGTTTACATTCTTTTAGGGTTTCAAGCACGTGACCAGTCAGACCACCGAAGCAGTAACAGCGACGTACAGACCCAAACTACATGCTCTATTCACTGAACACATTCAAGCAAACCAGCATTCCCTTGCTATTATCTCCTCTCTTCTCACCACTTTCTTGGTTATTTTTTTCTTTTCTATTCTTTTCTTTACTTTCTATCCTTTCTCTTCTCCCTTTCTTTCTAATGTATTTTTCTCTTTTCTCCCTCCCTACCCCTTCCATACACCTTACCCTTTCCCCCCTCTGGAAATCCAACTATTCCTCCACCCCTCAATCCCATCCAGACCTCCCTCTATATTAAAACACTTCACCCTCAGTCCTTAATCTATTAGGCAACAAGATCACCTCCTACCCCAACGAACCAGTACCCAGCACCCAAGAGAAGGGACACCCAGTCAAATCCACACCTCGTCCCGGGCAAGAAAAGACAGCCAACTCCCCTGCGGACTCATGCTGCGAGGCCCTCCCTACCAACTCCCCCTAACGTGGACTGTTTCTTGAAACCGGACCTAGGTCCAAAAGTATCCCCAATGCAAGAACTCTTCCAAGACCTCCCTGCCGCAAATTTTTACCAACCTGAAGAAGGTCAGGGGGTGTGATAGGAAGATGCCTGGGAACCCACACATCACAAGAAAAACCCAAAAGACAATGGGAAAAACTGTACTTCCAACATAGGCATAAGACCTGTAATACACCACCTCGTTACCTGCTCTCCCCCAAATGTAAGGTAGTCTTTTGCACCACTTTGGTCCTTTAAAAACTTCGCTAACTCATTTTAGTTCTTTTTTTTTTCCTCTTAAATTTATTTATTTTTTTTTAAATGTTGGTCCTATATATACATTTGCGAGCACATACATTTTTATTTATTTTATTTTATTTTATTTTATTATTATTATTTTTTTTATCATTTTTGGGTTTGTGACCTGTGTCTGTTATCCCCTCTGTCCACCCCCAATACAATGTAGCTCCACCTCCCCCTGCAAAGACACACTAAATAATGGGGAAATCTTACATATAAAATAAAGAGCTCTTATCTATTAGAGATAGTAACTCATAGTTGTTTACAATACAGGGGTATATCCTACCTTGAAAATATGTCATGTGGAATCACTTAGACCTCAGATGATTAGATGCCAGTCATCCAGCCTTGAACCCTGGATCCCAGACATAGAATCGGCACAGCTCTTCACAACAGCTGCAGGAAACAAACTCCATCCGGGACAGCCTTAATACTGCGGGGTCAACAACAAGGGCCAGCGCTAACATGATATCCTGACAAAGAGGAAAATGTGAACAACTTGACCTTAGAACAGATTAGCCTACCTTACCAGCTAACGACAAGACAAAACCAGAAGACTCGGCACCCTTTGGTAGGTCCAAAAGCCAAGATCGTGACTTACAGATGACTGGCTACTAGAACCACGACCAGACAGTATACATCTTGGGACCAATAAAAAAGCCCTAGTTTAGGGATTGAACTATGACTTGCACAATAAGCATGATCCCCAGTCCCAAAGGTCTGACAGAGACAACTGCAACAGAATGGGCCTTCTGGAAGCACAAAGAAAGGCGCTAACCTAGGTGCCATCCTAGGTTTAGTGCAAAGACCAAGGTCACCAACCACAGAAGATGGACTAAAACGACACTGAGGTAACAGAACCTCTAGAACCACAAAGGCTGACTTCACCATAAGTCCTACCTCAGGATCTGTGCAGATACTGAGACCTCTAAACACAGAGCTCTGAGTGTATCACCCTGGACAGAACAGAAGTCTTCCACACACCAAAAAACACCACCGGGAGAATAAATGATCCTGAGCAAAGTCTAGAGCTGATCCCATGACAATATACTCCAAGGACGGAGAAACCCCATATTTCTTAGGCCATGTGAATTCCTTTTCGAATGACCCCAATATTTACTGTGCCAGGGCAGGAGGGGAAAAAAAACAAAAATGCAAAAAGCACAAAACCTTGGTATTTTATGTATATATGTATATATATAATATATATATATATCTTTTACCTTCATTTATTATTGTTATTATTATTTTTATTTACCTATCTATTTTTGTCGATTTCTCTGTTTGGGTGTGACTATTGAAATCGTTGTCCCCAATTATACTTATTTTTTTCTATTCTTTTCTTTTCCTTCGTTATGTGCTATGCCATGTTTCTTATTTCAAGACCATGGCGTGTTTTTGGTTTGTTTGTTTGTTTTGTTTTGTTTTTGTTTGTTTGTTTGTTTTGCTTTGTTTTTCGTCTGTTTTTTGTGGTGCTTATCGATATAGCTGGAGTCCTCACTGGATAATTGACACTTTTTTGGTACTGGTGGAGTGTTTCACCTTCTTTCTCTCCTTCATCTCCCAAATCGATGATGAGAGCCTCTAGAAGGATTCCACCCATTTTGGGAGTATTAGACTCTTACCCCAGTTTATTTATCTCCTCCTTTTCAGGCAAAACCAGGCAACTTGAACTAGCTAGTCCTGCCTACAGTTAGAGGGGGAGATAAGGGAGGCATCAAGACCAAACAGGTGCAAGACTACTAAGTAGTGTGTTGGATACAGAGGGGACCACATATTCTAGCCGCCCTGGGGGTGAGGGAAGAGGAAATGGGAGGTAGGACAAAAACGGAGGGGTAGGGAGGGCAATTTGGGGATGGGAATCCCCCCTGATTTTATGTAAATATGTACCTAAAATGTTATTGTCAACATTATGTAAGACACTATGATTAAAATAAAAATTATATTAAAAAAATAATAATAATAAAATGAAAATGTTTTGTGCAAAAAATAAATAAAAAAGGTCTATTTTAAGGCAAGACAGGTCCAACTAATACATCTTTTACAAAAGGATGTCATAATAATCCATAAAAATGATCTCTCTCAACATTAGCAGACTTAATGTATCAATTAAGAAACACAGAGGGTTGGGCTGGAGGGATAGCATAGCAGGTAGGCATTTACCTTGCATGTGGCTGATCCAGTTGAATCCCCAGCATCCTATATGGTCTTCTGAGCCTTCTAGGCATAATTTCTCAATGCAGAGCCAGGAGTAACCCCTGAGCATCACCAAGTATGGAACAAAAATAAAAAAAAAAAAGAAAAAGAAAAAGAAATGAAAACCAAAACCAAACAAAAAACTCAACACAACAAAACATTTTTTTAAAAAGAAGAAACAAAGAGTGACATAATGTATCAGAAAATTGCATCCAACATTTTTCCGCCTGTTTCTGCAAGAAATACATTTGAATGTTCAGAAAAACAGACTCAAACTCAAAAGTCGAAGGACAAACCTTCTAGCAAACAATTCCCTTAAAAATATTGGTGACACGCAAATTCGTGAAGCGTTCCATATTTAAAAAAAAAATATTGGAGTGGCCAAACTAATACAGATGACATAGCTATCAGGCTTAATAAAGTTATTAGAGTCAGAGAGGATCATTTCTTCTTCATCAATGAATATATACATCAGGAAGAAGTCATTCTCATAAACACACACATATATATACATACATATATATATATGCACATGATGAGGGGCCAGCAAACTGCTTAAAACAACTGCTAATAGACTTGAAGAAAAACATCAGTAGCAACACAATAATAGTGGGAGATTTCAACACTGCTCTGTCACTCAGGAAATTGTACTGACTTTGATGGAAGAAATAGAAGAGAGAGGCTTAATAATTATATATATATACATACTTATATTTAACTTAGTATATACAACATAACTTATCTTAACATATATAACTTAATATATATTATATTTAAGCCTTTCACACTAAAATCTGATTACACATTCTTCTTTAATATACTAGGGACATTTTCCAAGATAAACCACATGTTGGTCCATAAAACAAAACTCCATAAAATCAGGAGACTAGAATTTGTATGAACTGTCTTCTCAAACTATGATGCACGGAAAACAGAAAAATTACAAACATATGGAGAAATAACTTTAACAAATGGAAATTAAACTGCTCACTACTGACAAATCAATGGGGGCAGAGAACTAATAAAAAGATTCCTGGAAATAAATGAAGGCATAAATGAAGACACGAATTATCAGAATTTGTGGGACATAGCAAAAGTGGTCCTAAGAGAAAAATTTATAGCTTTACAAGCACATATTAGGAAGGAAGAAAAGGCCCACTTTAATGACAATACTCATTATATAAAAAAATGACCAACAAATTGAGCCAAAAGCAGGTAGGAGAAAGGGAATAATAAAACATAGAGCAGTAATTAATAAGCTGGCCACCCTAAATCGAATCAGAAATTAAAGAGGATGTCACTACAGATACTACCCAAATGAAAAGGATAATAAGAGATTATTTTGAGAATCTTTATGCTACAAAACAAGAGAACCTGAAAGAAATAGATATTCTTAGATTCCTACAACCTCACAAGGTTTGGCCAAGATGATATGTAACACGTGAATATACCTATCATTACTGTGGAAATTGCAAATCAAAAGTTACCCAAAATCAAAAGCCCAAACCTAGCTAAATTTAGCAATTTTTGGAAGAAGAAGATGGGAGATATCATTTTCCCCATCTTCAAACTGTACTATAAAGCAGTAGTCACTAAAACAGCTTGGTAATGGGATAAAGACTAACCATCAGATCAATGGAATTGGCCTAGAATATACTGACTGACCATCACTCAGTTATATGATCAGACAAGCTTTGATAAACAAGAAATACAAAAAAAAAATACAAGAAATACAGGGTCCAAGCAATACAAAGTGAAACAAGGAAAGCCTCTTTAACAAGCAGTGTTTGGAAAACTAGATGCAAAAATGTGAAATCAAGACCTCTCTTTATTTCTGTGCACAAAGATCAAATTGAAATTGATTAAAGACCTTGCTATCAGACTTGAAACTGGAAGATTCATAGAGGAAAAATATTGGCAGAATATTTTCTGACATTGAAAAAAAAAATCAGTATCATTCACATTAGTGCCTCACAGACTCAAATACCTCAACTTAACTAAAGAGGTGAAGGAACTCTACAAAAATAAAATAAAATAAAACAAAAACCCTACAAAACCCTGCTTCAAGTAATCAAAGAGGACACAAGGAAATGGAGACACACACCTAAAGCATCATTAAAATGGCAATACTCCCCTAAGCATTGTACAGATTTAATGCACTATCTCTAAGGATACCCAGGATATTCTTCAAAGAAGTGGATAAAAAATTCTGAAATTCATTTGAAACAATAAACACCAACGGATAGCTAAAGCAATTCTTAGGAAAAATAAGATGGGAGACATCACATTTCCCAACTTTAAATTGTGCTACAAAACAATAGTCATTAAAACAGCATGGAACTGGAATAAAGACAGACCCTCAGATCAGTGGAATATACTTGAGTATTCAGATAATGTTCCCCAGACATACAACCAGTTAATCTTTGATAAAGTGGCAATAAATGCAAAATGGATCAAGGAAAGCCTCTTCAACAAGTGGTGCTAAGACAACGGGTCAGCCACAGGCAAAAAAAGCAAACTCAGACCACCATCTAACTTCAATTCACAATGGTCAAATCCAAATAGATTAAAGACCATGATATCAGATCTGGAACCATAAGATATAAAGAACACATAGGTAAAACACTCCATGACACTGAGACTAAAGACATCTTCAAAGAGAAAGCAGCACTCTCTAAACAAGTGGAAGTGGAGATAAACAGATAGAACTATATTATACCCAGAAGCTTCTGCACCTCAAAGAAAATAGTGATTAGCATACAAAGGACACTTACGGAATGGGAAAAACTATTCATCTGATACCCATCAGAAAAGGGTCTAATATCTAAGATATACAAGATACTGACAGATCTTAACAAGAATAAACATCTAACCCCATCAAAAAGGGGGAGAAGAAATGAACAATTTCTCAAAGAAGAAATTTGTAGTTTGTAAATTAATTTTGGCTATTTATAATTAGCCAAAAGACACATAAAAATGCTCCACATCACTATTTATCAGGGAGATGCATATCAAAACAACAATGAGATATTATCTTTAGTCACAGAGACTGGCATACATCACAAAAAACAAGAACAATTAGTGCTGGTAGGAATGTTGGGGAAAAAGAAACTCTCATTCACTGCTTGTGGGAATGCTATCCAGTCCAGCCCTTATGAAAAATAATATGAATGATCCTCAAAAAACTGGAAATTGAGCTCCCCTATGATCCAACTATAACACTCCTAGAAATACAGTCTAGGACAGAAAAACACAATACAAAAATGCATTTTGCACAACTATATTCATTGCAGCCTTAATTTACAATAGCCAGAATCTGGAAACAACCAAGATGCCCAACAACAGATTAGTGGCTAAAGAAACTACAGTACATTTACACAATGGAATAATATGCAGCTGCCAGGAAAAATGAAAAATTTCTCTACATGGATGGACATGGACTCTATTATGCCCAGTGAAATAAATCAGAGGGAGAGAGACAGACACAGGTTAGTCTCACTCATCTATGGGCTTTAAGAAAATAAAAGATATTATTGTAATAATACCCTGAAAAAATAAAGATGATGGCTAGAAGGACTGGCTTCACAATATGAAGCTTACCACAAAGAGTGATGAGACATTTATAGAACTATCTACACTGACAACTGTCATAACAATGGTAGTGAATGAGAGAAATAGAATGCCTGTCTCAAATACAGGCAAGGGTGGGGAGGAGGGTATTGGGGGATATGGTGGTACAAATGTTGCACTGGTGAAAGGGGGTGATCTTTTTTATAATTAAAACCTAACTTCAAATATGTTTGTAATCATGGTGCTTAAATAAAGATATTTAAAAAAATAAACAAATAAAAGCAAGTAAAAACAAGTAAAAAGCAAATATAAACAAAACCCAACTATAAACATGCTTGTAATCATGGTGCTTGAATAAAGATTTATATTAAAAAATAAATGGGACTGCATTAAACTAAGAAGAAACTTCTGCACTTAAAGGAAATGGTGAGTAGAGTATAAAGACTAAATGGGAAAAACTACTCATCCAATACTTATCAGATAAAGATATAAGATATACAAGGCTTTGATAAAATTAGCAAGAAAAAAAAAACCCACTTACTCCATTCAAAAATGGGGAGAGGAAATAAAAAAATTCCTCAAAGAAGAAATTCAGATGTCCAAAAGACACATAATAAGTGATCCACATCATTAGTAATGAGGAAGATGCAAATACAAACAACAATAAGCTATCATCTCATACCACATTTCAAAGAAAAAAAAAAAGAACAAGTGCTAGCATCCATGGAAAAAGAGACTTTCATTCACTGGGATGTAGATTGATTCAGTCTTCTTTTTCCTTTTTTTTTTTTAATTTTTGGGCCACACATGGTGACTCACAGGGGTTACTCCTGGCTCTGCACTCAGAAATAGCTCCTGGCTCAGGGGACCACATGGGACTCAGGGGGATCAAACTTTAGTCCTCCTGGGTCAGCTGCGTGCAAGGCAAACACCTTACCGCTGCACCATTGCTCTGGCCCTATGATTCAGTCTTTTTCTTACAAACAAACAAACAATATGGATATTTCACAAAATCTAGAAGTTGGGCTTTCATATGACCCAGCAATACCATTCCTAATAATGTAATGTAGGAGCACAAAAACATAATAATGAATAAAATCCCTCTGCATCTAATTATCACAGCACTATGCCAATATGCTAATATTAATCCACACAATCTTTACCACTTTAACAGTTCTATTTCAGTATATTTTTACAAATGATCTTTAATAAAAATATTTTATTCTTTTAAAATAATTAATGGGAGCTGGCTAGGTATGAGAGAGCTCATCAATTCAGGTTCATGTTTTGCATGTATCAGACCCCTGTTTCACCATATGGCACAACATGGCATTTGGAACAATACTACAGTATATTTTTGGAGAATTTTCTGAGAATCACCTGATGTGGCTTGGATGATAGGGAGCACTGCCTGTATGATGCTGGTTATTCCTGAAACTATAGAACTTGAACAAGGCATCTTTAGACCCCAGCACTGGAATGCCAATCTGGCTGTACAAAATTTGCTTTGAGCCGATGTACTTCTTGGGATGTTCCATTTTCTATCCTTCCCTCATTCAATATATTAAATTAAAAAAAACTAATGATCACAAAAATGTATTTCAAGAAATGTAAGGAATTGTGGAGTAAATACTTTTAGTTCATCTTATTCTACAGATCCTAAACAGTGAAATAGCTATTTAACAGTACAAGTAAGTAAATAACATGTAAATTGTTATTTACTAATTCATAGATCTTTAAAATATAAGACATATTTATTCACAATAGTTTCTATGATTAGATAATTCAGCCGCATTTGTTTTAAGGGAGAAAATTATGTCAGTAGATAATTCTGAATTTGGTAGATAACAAATATTTTCCCTTCTTGGAATATTATGGACGTCATCTAATTATAATTCTTTTGATCAATTTTGAAAAAATGAAATAGAAGAACTGTATCTTAATATAGTATGTCTTGAAATACTGGCTTAGATAATATTTAAATATTAACATTTTTCTTAAATTAAAAATGTAAATACTGCTTATATGTAAACTTTCATAGTCTTTGGTCAATTTGAAAATTTTGAAGATGCTATCAAAATGTATATTGTATGGATACATAAAATATTAATTGCAAATGTGTGCAACACAAAGTTAGAGGCATAGTATTGATCTATGCTAGTTTCTCTTAGCTTAATTTACTACCTTGAGGACATTTGAATTTTAGTGCATTTAATGCAACTTTTTCTAGTAAGGTATTATTTTAGCACAGAATTAGACTAATTTAGGCAAAGAGCATATATTATATGATTCCATTTTATTAGATGTTAAAATAGATAAATGCAAAGGGAGAGAAAATAAATGAGCTGTTGCCGGGGCTTAGGCGAGGAAGAATGAGGAATAACAGTTTAGTGATAATTAGTTTGTTTTTAAAGTGGAATAAAAGCTCTGGAATTATATAGTAATGCACAGTTTTATGAATATAATATTATACAGTGAATTGAATGACTCAAAGTGACAAAGTTAATTTTATATTACATGAGTTTTATCTTTATAATATTTGAAAATTGTATGATAAAAGTTGAAGGATTTCAATGCAAAACACAGAGGAAAATGTCAAAGACTGTCCCGGTGACTAAGTCATTGGGGAACTCTCTCTTCACACTCCATAGGTCACACATTTCTTTACTAACAAAAATAAAAATTCTTTTACATTACAGAAGCAAACTGCTATTGCAATCCCCCTCTTTTTTATTTTTTGGGTCACACAGCCAGACTCAGGAATTACTCATGTTTCTGTGCTCAGAAGTCGCTTCTGGCAGGCTCGGTGGACCATATGGGATGCCGGGATTGGAACCCGGGTCCTTCCTGTGTTGGCTGCAAACAAGGCAAATGCCTTACTGCTTTACTGCTGTGCTATCATCGCTCAGTTCACTATTACAATCCTTTTCAATGCACCTCAAGCATCTTGAACAACTACCTCCTACAAAGTTTGTGTTCCATATTTCAATATCCACTCCTTTTTGCAATTTGCCCTTCACCACCCTACACACACACACACACACACACACACACACACACACACACACACACACATGCACGCACACACATATTCAATTTGTTTTTGTTAGTCTATTTTATTTCAAAAATACCTTTGAAAATATGTGGGAGAGTTGAAAGAAATTCACAAATAATACCTGTGCACCTATCACATAGATTTTTTAATACAAACTATAGATTCTACATTAACATTTTATATTTGATTTGTCATAATGAGTACCAGTTGTATTATATTATTTAATTTCTCTTTCTAGCAAAAGCTAAAGTTCATATAATCACTCTTGTCATTGGACAACACTATATGATTTGTATTACTGAACAACTCTTTCTGAAAATACTGTGTGTTTTTTTAATTTTCTGTTCGATTTATATATGAAGCACTTAGTGTTTCAATCTGTTGCCAAGTTTTAAAGATCTCCTTCTCCTTAGTACCATTATTATTTTTATCTCAATGATTATTATTCCTTGGGATATTTAGAAACTTCTCTCTGATTCCTTTTCATATGATTTAAAACTTATAGCCTAAAGACAATTCTTGAAATATATATATACACATATATGTACATATATGTATATATGTTTCTCAACCCTGGTTATATATGCTCAACATATGTCTATATGGTTTGCTGATTAGAAACTTACTCTCTTAGAGCCAACCTACCACATCAAATTCAGCTTTTCTCTATCTGATCTTGAACAAAAACTACTATAGTTTGTTTTAAGAAAATATATCCAACAGAACCTTCTTTATATTCTCCTTATACCTAACAGTCCTTGTTCTGTTTGAAATGATTCCCTCTGCTTACAGATTTCCAAAGTCATTTATTGAGATGAAGAGCTCTTAAATAACAACCAAATAATTAAAATAAAAGACAATGAAAAGGTGATAAATTCGTCTTTGAAATTGAGTTTCACATGTGGATATTCCCAAGAGGATCTGGGCCAGGCACTCCGTCAGTTCATATTCTGAATGTTTGGTTCATAGATTAAAATGTGTGAGGGTGTCTGCCTATAGGTGACCATTAAGGTTATAGGCATAGATAAACTTGCTTGAATAAAAATTTTGGAGGAAGAATTTCTCCGATATTTAACATATGACATAAAACTTGTTCAAAATGTTCCCAAAACAATGGGGACATCAGGGAAAGTGAGTTTCAAGAGATCAAAATAGGTGAGTGACAGCAGGCTTCATTTTAGATGCTAACAATGTATGCATCAAATTTCTGAAACTTAGGTGACATTTCTATGAAAGATGAAATTTAAAGGCCTGATGTCTCTGAAAATTAAAAAATTGAGAAAATTGAGGAAGGTGGATATAGTATTTATGCTGATAAATGCAGTGAATGAATAAATAAAAATGGCTTTTTTGTAAATATCAGTGATGAAGAAATGTTACTATTTCAATTATTTTCATTTCCCACAGGAAATTCCTAGGTTTGAGACTGATAGTTATCTGTCAACTTAGTGTTTATTTTTAATTGAGACAATTAAAATGGTCTCAATTGAGAAAAATTGAGACAATGTTTGTATATAAATATTAAATAAATGTGTCTAATGTGGTATCTGTGTACTTTATGATATAAGCATCACAACATGTCTAATAGTGTCACTATTTATAATTGTATAATTGTTTACAATTATATACAATTGTAGAATTGTTGAATTTTAAACACGAGTTTTGGGTCACACCCAGCTGTACTCAGGGGTTACTCCTGGCTCTGTGCTCAGAAGTTGCTCCTGGCAAGCTCGGGGGACCATATGGGATGCTGGGGTTCAAACTAGGGTCCGTCCTGTGTTGGCACTGTGGTGGGCAAATGCCTTAGCGCTGTGCTATTACTCTGGCCCCATAAACATGTAAATATATTTTAAGGTGATAATAGGCCTTACACTTAAAAAAGATTTTAATATAGTTTACATAGTAATGACCTTGCTAAAGAATATAATTTATCAATTTTCGTACATTCATAGGATGTAGAAAGTACATAGAAAGTACAAGTTGTCATTCATATTTCAGAATATTTAAACATTTATATATTAGGGGCATACCATCAGGGCTCAGAACTTCCTCCTGGCTCTGTGCTCAGAGATCACCCCTACCAGAGCTTGGAGAACATGCGTGGTGTAGCAAGTCAGCCCCTGAAGAGGTTGACTGATGGTGGGATGGAGGATGAGGCCTTTCTCTTCCAGCTCGGAGCACGCGTCTGCCACCCTGTCTAGCTGACGGTTCTGAGGTGAAACGGCGGGTAAACAGCTCGCAGACAGTCAGGCTCATGGAAATATTCGCTTTATTCGGTGGACAAGACTGAAGTCCAAAGACTCAGCTTCAGTTCCAGCCCAAAAGCCTTGGCCTTCCACAGACCCTTGTTTTTATCCCCCAGAATCAGGTACCACCCAATGGTGGGATCAGATACCAACCAATGGTGGAAGTAGAATCAGGTGCTACCCTAGGGTGGGGGCAGAATGCCAGGTCACACCCTAGGGTAGGGCACAATCACCAATCAGTTTAGGGTGAGTAACATAGTAATCCCCTAAAATATTTATATACACAACAATGTGGTACCAGGTATGAAACTCAGCTCAACCATATGCATGTGGTTACATACATGTAAGCAAGTACTCTACTTGTTGTACAATATATTTAGGTCCTATTTTCATAATTTATAAAGAAACTTTGTACATACCAGCAGTTATTCTCCATCTATCTTTCATCACGACACTTCTCTACACTCCTGATTCCACACAAATAGACACCTACACTCGTATTCAACTTTTAATCTATTTCCTGTTTTATAGATTTTTCTGTTTGGTCATTTCATAGAAATGAATACACACTGACTGAGTCATTTGTGCGAGGGCTAATTTCTTTCATTTAGCATATATAAATGTATCAGTATTGCAACATGTATTGGAGCTTTGTTTCCTTTTAGTTGTTGAATAATGTTTCTTTGTAAAAATAAACTACCATGATTTATTTACATTACATACCAATTAATATTTATTACAGGAATCTTGTAAGCTTTTCCGGAAATACCTGAATTCTAAAACCACAAAAAATAAATCAGAATGCTAATGGAAATAGCCAATGTTGTATCAGTGTCCAGGCAAATCACTTCTCATCATTTCAACTGTTGGTTACTTTAAGCACTTAAGGCTTGGAGTACAAGTTATACGTAAGTGCCACATCACTAATAGAAATGCAACAGTAGCATTCCCTTTAGACTTTTTACAAGAATGGATAATTTTTTCTTAGTAATTAGCTACATGAAAATCTGAGCTTCCAAAAAATTGCAGAAACAATACTAACATTTGGAGTTCAAGAATTCCACATCAGATATTTGTTTTAATGAATTACTAAATCTGCTAGCGAGTACTTTATGTCTCTGCCCTTTTAATATATTACGTTATACTGCTATGCCTTTTAAGATAGTGTATTTGTAACATTAGGCAGAAACAGTACCATTTCTCTAATAGAAAAACTAAGATATCTACTCATGTTTAAGTGCCTTTTTCAATGATGTTATAAAGTGAAGTCTTGTCATGGAGTATTAAGAGCCCATCTCTGGAAATAATTATGCATTTTGAAACAAGACTTACAGGAGAACATAATGTAGGATTATGTTGGAAAATTAGATAGCTGTACCATGTAACATATATAAAATGTGTTAAAATAAATATTATTTCTGTTTTTGTGTCAAAGATATGACACTTTAAAGAAAAGACAACTTACTTGCATTTTCCTAAAATGCTCTTCTAAATGACTTCCATATTTATAGTTATTTTCTTTATAAAGTGGTGTTTAATTTTGGTGCTTAATTGAAAATGATGTATATATACAGGAAAATTCAGTGATCTTGAGAAAGAAATAGTCAAAAGGCTTTTCATCATAATTTTAACATCTCTAATAATAATAATTTCTCTTATATTGTGGATAGTTTGGTCTATTAACAAATTATACATTTCTGTTTTCCCTTTAAACATAATACTGATCCTGTTTTTCTATTTTTCCTGTTTTCCTCCTAACCAGCTTGATTGAGGCATATTATAAATATCCCTTCCCCATCAAAAACAGTTGTTGAAGTTATTTCCTAAGAAGTGATTTGAAGATGGTTTTTGAAACTGTAAACTCTACTTGCCCAGGATCTGATTTAACCAGCCTCTCATATACTTTTCTCTGACTTATTTCACTCATCAGGATACTCACTATACTTATCCATCTATCAGTAAATTTTATTACCTCTAAATGGCTCCATAATATTCCACTGTGTAGATGTGTCATACATTTTCTAACCATTCAACTGTTCTTGGGCATTTGTTGTTTCCAGATCTTGGCTATTGTGAATAATTCTGTAGTAAACATAGAGGTGCAGATTTTTTAAAGATTTTTTTTTTGGTATTGTGCTTCTTGGCCATTAAGATCAATTATCAGGAGCAAGCTGGGTCATATTTAAAGTCAATTCCTAGTTTTTGATAAATATTTGTAATGTTTTCCAAAAAGTTTAGCCCACCAGCAGTGAATGAGGGCCTTTTCCCTTCATCTACACAAATATTTATTACTTTTGTTCTTGTAATGAGTGCTAGCTACTCTCTGGTATGAAACGTAATCTCATTTATGTTTTGATTTTCATTTCCCTGATGATTGCTATTTTGCTTACATTTCCTTGACATAGAGCATTTGTTCAAGTGCCTTTCAGCATTGGAATTTCTTTGAGGAAGTTTCTGCTTTTCTATTTTTTTCAAATGTATGAGATTAGAATTTTTTTTGAAAAGTTCTATCAGTGCTTTATAAACAATTATTGAATTGAGTAGTGGGCAAAAAATTTCTCTCAGTCTGTGGGATGTCTGTATTGTATTACCTTTGGTGTGCGCAGGTTCACAATTTAATATAGTCCTTTTTGTTTGTTTGTTACCACTTGCTAAGTCAGTGGAATTTTTTTTTATCTTTTTTTCCTTTATTTAAACATCTTAATTACATATATGATTGTGATTAGGTTTCAGTCATGTAAAGAACATCCCCTTAACCAGTGCAACATTCCCATCACCAATGTCCTAAATCGCCCTCCATCCCACCCCACCCCCACCTGTACTCTAGACAGGCTTTCGAGTTCCCACATTCATTAAAATGATTAAGGTAGTTCTCTGTGTAGTTATTTCTATAACTGCACTCACCACTCTGTGGTGAGCTTCATGATGTGAGCTGGAAGTTCCAGCCCTCTTCTCATTGTCTCTGAGGATTGTTGCAAAAATGACTTTTATTTATCTTAAAACCCATAGATGAGTGGGACTATTCTGCATCTCTCTCTCTTCCTCTGACTTATTTCACTCAGCATGATAGATTCCGTGTACATCCATGTATAGGAAAATTTCATGACTTCATCTCTCCTGACGGCTGCATAATATTCCATTGTGTATATGTACCACAGTTTCTTTAGCCATTCATCTGTTGAAGGGCATCTTGGTTGTTTCCAGAGCCTGGCTATTGTGAATAGTGCTGCAATAAATATAGGTGTGAGGAAGGGGTTTTTGTATTGCATTCTTGTGTCTTAGGGTATATGCCTAGGAGTGGAATAGCTGGGTCAAATGGGAGCTCAATTTCCAGATTTTGGAGGAATCTCCATATCGCTTTCCATAGAGGTTGGATTAGACAGCATTCCCACTGGCAGTGGATAAGAGTTCCTTTTTCTCCACATCCCCGCCAAAACTGCTTGTTCTCATTCTTTATAATGTGCGCCAATCTCTGTGGTGTGAGGTGGTATCTTAACGTTGTTTTGATTTGCATCTCCCTGATGATTAGTGACGAGGAGCATTTTTTCATGTGCCTTTTGGCCATTTGTATTTATTTTTTATCAAAAGGTCTCTTCATTTTTTCTCCCCATTTTTTGATGGGATTAGATGTTTTTTTCTTGTAAAGTTCTGTCAGTGCCCTGTATATTGTGGATATTAGCCCCTTATCTGATTGATGGGTGTTAGGTGAATAGTTTCTTCAACTCGGTGGCTGGCTCTTGTATCCTGGAAAATATTTCTTTTGAGGTGCAGAAGCTTCTCAGCTTAAATTATTCTGTTTCTCAGCTTAATGTATTCTCATCTGTTGATCTCTGCTTTCACTTGTTTGGAAAGTGCAGTTTCCTCCTTGAAGATGCCTTTAGTGTCAATGTCATGGAGTGTTTTACCGACGTGTTGCTCTATATACCTTATGGTATCAGGTCTGATATCAAGGTATTTAATCCATTTTGATTTTGCCTTTGTACATGATGTGAAGTGGGGGTCTATGTTAGGTTTTTTGCAAGTGGCTAACCAGATCTGCCAGGACCACTTGTTGAAGAGGTTTTCCCTGCTCCACTTAGGATTTCTTGCTCCTTTGTCAAAAATTAGGTAATTTTATATCTGGGGAACATTGTCTGAAAACTCAAGCCTATTCCACTGATCTCAGGGTTTGTCTTTAATCCAATACCATGCTGCTTTGATAACTATTGCTTTGTAGTACAATTTAAAGTTGGGGAAAGTAATGCCTTCCATTTTCATTTTTCCTGGGAGTGCTTTAGCTATTTGAGGGTGAGTATTGTTCCAGATGAACTTTATAAATGTTGGATTCACTTCTTGGAAGAATGTCATGGGTATTTTTAAGGGGATCACATTAAATCTGTATAATGCTTTGGGGAGTATTGCAATTTAATAATGTTAATCCTGCCAATCCAAGAGCAGGGTATGTGTTTCCATTTCCATGTGTTCTCTCTTATTTCTTGGAGCAGGGCTTTATAGTTTTCTTTATATAGGTCCTTCATGTCTTTGGTCAAGTTGACTCCAAGATATTTGAGTTTGTGTGGCACTAATGTGAATGGAATTGCCTTCTTGAATTACCTCTCTTCTCTATCATTATTCGTGTATAGAAAGGCCATTGATTTCTGTGTGTAAATTTTGTAGCCTGCCACCTTGCTATATGAATCTATTGTTTCTAGAAGCTTTTTGGTAGAGTCTTTGGGGTTTTCTAAGTAGAGTATCATGTCATCTGCAAACAGTGAGAGCTTGACTTCTTCCTTTCCTATCTGGATTCCCTTGATATCATTTTCTTGCCTAATCGCTATAGCAAGTAATTCCAGTGCTATGTTGAATAGGAGTGGTGAGAGAGGACAGCCTTCTCTTGTGCCAGAATTTAGAGGAAAGGCTTTCAGTTTTTCTCCATTGAGGATATTATTTGCCATTGGCTTGTGGTAGATGGCTTCAACTAGATTGAGAAAGGTTCCTTCCATTCCCATTTTGCTGAGAGTTTTGATCAAGAATGGGTGTTGGACATTATCAAATGCTTTCTCTGCGTCTATTGATATGATCATGTGATTTTTATTTTTCTTCTTGTTGATGTTGTGTTTGATGTTGATAGATTTACGGATGTTAAACCATCCTTGCATTCCTGTGATGAAACCTACTTGGTTGTAGTGTATGATCTTCTTGATGATGCATTGGATCCTATTTGCCAGGATTTTGTTGAAGATCTTTGCATCAGCATTCATCAGTGATATTGGTCTGTAATTTTCTTTTTTGGCAGCATCTCTGTCTGGTTTTGGTATCAAGGTGATGTTGGCTTCATAAAAGCTGTTTGGGAGTGTTCCCATTTTTTCAATTTCATGGAAGAGCCTGGCTAGGATTGGTAGTAGCTCCTCTTGAAAGATTTGAAAAAATGCATTAGGAAATCCATCTGGGCCTGGACTTTACTTTTTGGGCAGATGTTTGATTACAGTTTCAATTTCCTCAGTAGTGATGGAGGTGTTTAGACATACTACATCCTCCTTACTTAAATGTGGAAGGTTATAAGTGTCCAAGAATTTTTCCATTTCTTCTAGGTTCTCATGTTTAGTAGCATAAAGTTTCCCAAAGTAGTCTCTGATTACCCTTTGGAGCTCTGTAATATCTGTCGTGATCTCCCCCTTTTCATTTCTTTTTTTTTAATTCACTTTTTTTTATTTAACCAACTTTATTACATACATAATTGTGTTTGGGTTTCAGTCATGTAAAGAACACCACCCATCACCAGTGCAACTTTCCCATCACCAATGTCCCAAATCTCCCTCCTCCCCACCCAACTTCCACCTGTACTCTAGACAGGCATTCTATATACCTTGTACATTCTCATTATTAGGATAGTTCAAAACGTAGTTATTTCTCTAACTAAATTCATTCTTGTGTGTGGTGAGTTTCATGAGGTGAGCTGGAATTTCCAGCTCTTTTCTCTGTGTCTGAAAATTATTATTGCAAGAATGTCTTCTATTTTTCTTAAAACTCATAGATGAGTGAGACCATTCTGCATCTTTCTCTCTCTCTGTGACTTATTTCACTCAGTATAATAGATTCCTTGTACATCCATGTATGGAAAAACTGCATGATTTCATCTTTCCTGAGAGCTGCATATTATTCCATTGTGTATATGTACCACAGTTTCTTTAGACATTCATCTGTTGAAGGGCATCTTGGCTGTTTCCAGAGTCTTGCTATGGTAAATAGTGCTGCAATGAATATAAGTGTAAGGAAAGGATTTTTGTATTGTATATTTGTGTTCCTTGGATATATTCCTAGGAGTGTTATAGCTGGTTTGTATGGGAGCTCGATTTCCAGTTTTTGGAGGAATCTCCATATTGCTTTCCATAAAGCTTGAACAGATAGCATTCTCACCAGCAGTGGATAAGAGTTCCTTTCTCTCCACATCCCTGCCAACACTGCTTGCTGCTTGTTCTCATTCTTTGTGATGTGTGCCAATGTCTGGGGTGTGAGGTGGTACCTCATAGTTGTTTTGATTTGCATCTCCCTGATGATTAGTGATGTGGAGCATGCCCCTTCATTTCTAATATGGGATATCAAATTTCTCTCTTTTTTCTTTGTGAGTTTTGCCAATGGTTTATCAATCTTGTTTATTTTTCAAAGAACCAACTTCTGCTTTCATTCATCTTTCGAATTGTTTTTTGGTTTTCCACTTCATTGATTTCTGCTTTCAGTTTTATTATTTCCTTCTGTCTCCCTATTTTTGGTTCCTTATGTTGATCATTTTCTAATTTTTGGAGCTGCGTCATTAAATTATTCAGGCATGCCCCTTCTTTCTTCCTGATGTGTGCTTGTAGAGCTATACATTTTCCTGTTTGGTCCGCTTTTGCTGTGTCCCATAGATTCTGGCAGTTTGTGTTTTTATTATCATTTGTTTTTAGAAAACTTTTGATTTCCTTTTTTATTTCATCTTGGACCCACTGGTAGTTCAGTAGCAGGGTGTTTAATTTCCAATTGTTAAAGTTTTTCTTCTGTGTGGCTTTGTAGTTCACATCTAATTTCAGAGCCTTGTGGTTAGCAAAGGTAGCCTGCAAGATTTATATCCTCTTGATCTTATGGAGGTATGTTTTATGTGTCAGCATGTAGTGTATCCTGGAGAACTACCCATGTACATTTGAGAAGAATGTGTATCCAGGTGTTTTGGGGTGGAGTGTCCTATATATATCTACTGGTCCTCTTTCTTCCATTACTCTTTTCAGGGCTAATATTTTTTTTGTTGTGTTTCAGTCTGTTCGACCTATCAAGTGTTGATAGGACCGTGTTGAGGTCTCCAACATTTATTGTGTTATTATTGATTTCTTCTTTCAGATTTGTCAGTAACTGTTTTAAATAATTTGCTGGTCTCTCATTGGGTGCATATATGTTTAATAGTCTTATTCTTCCTGTTGCACATATCTCTTGATTAGTACATAGTTTCCACCTTTGTCCCTTACCACTTTTCTGAGTATAAAGTTGGTGTCATCAGATATTAACATGACCACCCCAGCTTTTTTGAGGGTGTTGTTTGATTGGATGATTTTCCTCCAGCCTTTGATTTTGAGTCTATGTTTGTTCTGACTATTCAGATGTGTTTCTTGTAGGCAGCGGAAGGTTGGATTCATCTTTTTGACCCATTTTGCCACTCTGTGTCTTTTAATTGGTGAATTTAATCCATTGACATTGAGGGAGATGATTGTCATAGGATTTAATGTCATCTTTGTAGATAAGTTTGCTGTGTTTGTTGGTCTCTCTTGTCTTAGAGTAGACCTTTCAGTTTTTCCTTTAAGGCTTGTTTATCATCTGTGAAGTTTCTGAGCTGTTGTTTATCCATGAAGCTATATATTCTTCTTTGAAAACTGAACGTGAGTCAGGCTGGGTGCAGTATTCTTGGTGAGGCATTCATTTCATTTAGTCTTGCCACAATATCTCACCACTGTCTTCTGGCCTTGAGAGTTTCTTGTGACATGTCTACTGTAAGTCTTAGGGATCCTCCTTTGAATGTAATTTTCCTTTTTGATCTTGCTGCTTTCAGTATTCTATCTCTATCTGTGGGATTTGTCGTTGTAATGAGGATGTGTCTTGGAGTGTTTTTCTTTGGGTCTCTTTTAGCTGGTACTCTTTGGGCATGCAGGATTTGATTGCATGTAGTTTTTAACTCTGGGAGTATCTCTTTAATGATGTCTTTGACAGTTGATTCTTCCTGGAGATCTCTTACCTGAGTCTCTGGGACTCCATTGATTCTTATGTTGTTTCTGTTGAGTTTATCAAAGAATTCTATTTTCATCTGTTCACATTCCTTGAGTACTTTTTCCATTGCCTGTTCATGTGTCTTAAGATTCTTTTCCAATTTCTTCTGCTGTGTTGAGTTTTTCTGCATCACATCTTCCAGTACTCCAATTATCTTCTCAGCTGCTGTTACCCTGCTGGTGAGGCCATCCATTGAGTTTTTCAGTTGAGCTACCATGTTTTTCAGATCTTTATTTCAGTTTGGAGTTTTCTGATTTCAGTCTTTGTGTTCTGTTCAGATCTATCTATGCTTTCCTTGAGTTCTACAAACATCTTTCATATTGCTACTTTAAGTTCCTTATCTGAGAGGTTAATCAGATGGTTGGAATTTTTTAGGTCGTCCGAGCTTTTGTCTTCATTCTCTGTGCATGGTGTTTGCCTGCGAGGTTTCCCCCATTGTCACTCTGGTAGTGTGTTTTTCCTGCATGTTGAGGTGGGGTTCATTGGTTAGAAAAAGTGTGTGGCCACGAAGCAGAGTGGCCACGTTCTTCAGTAGCCTCTAGATGACAGTATTTTTTTTGTGGGGTGCACTTCCTAGGCTTCTGAGTAGAGCTTCAAGTTTTCAGGGAAGACAAAAAAGCTAAGCAAAGAGTTCCCTTCAAGTCCTCAGTGTCATCCAAGGCACAGCAGGAGGGTAGAGCCAGCCAAGAACTCTGTAGTAGGCAGGATCGCCTGCAGGAACACTGATGAAATCCAGTCTCAGGCAGCTGGAAGGACTATGACCCATGATGGCTTCTGTGCCCTTTTGACTCACATCAGAAACCAGCAGGAATCAGTGTGCATATGTCTGACCCACATCTGAAGCAGGCAGGATCACTGGCAGGAATGCTGATAAAATCCATTCTCAGGCAGCTGAAAAGAGCATGACCCAAGATGGCTTCTTCACCCTTCTGACTCCTGGCAGAAATCAGCAGGAATTAGTGTTTGTACGTCTGCACCCACCTCTGAAGCAGGCAGGATTGTCAGCAGGAATGCTGATCAAGTCAGTTGAATTTTGTTTTTAAAGATACCTCTAGGGGTTGGAGTGATAGCACAGTAGTTAAGGCAGGGGTCTCAAACTCAATTTACATGGGGGTCGCAGGAGGCAAAGTCGGGGTGAGGAATGACCGCATAAGGGATTTCACCAAAAAAGGTCCTCAAACGTCATTATTAACAGTTTTAATTATTTCTTCTGAACATGAATAGAACATTGAGTTAAGATCATGAACAGTTCTTCTAAACATGGCATCTATTGCCAATTCCTTCCTGCCAGAGACTTGACAGTGCTTCTTCTCACAAATCTGAACCACATTTGGCTTTAGAGAGGAAGCAGTTGAGACCCTCAGTATGGCTTGAAGATGATCATCATTAAGTCTAGACCTGTACTTTGACTTATTGAAGTTCAATGTGGAGAATAACTTTTGTCACAAATATGTGCTCCCAAAAAGGCACATGGTATGCTTGAACATTTGGGAAAGCTCAGGGAAGCTGGGGGGCAATTCTCTCAAAAATTGCCCATGCATATCTGCTTTTCCACTAATCTCCCTGAACTTTGCTTTGAGATCAGAGTTGCATTGCAGGTCAATGAGCTCCATTTGAAGCACAGGAGGGGCATCTTGCACATCAAAGGGAAAGGGATCCACAAAAATATGGTAGGTGGCTCTGTGTTTTTTGAAATCTGCAAATCTGTGATCAAATTCCTTCTCTAGCTTAAAAATAGCATCAACATATTTCTCACCACTGAATGGTATTCCTGCATCCACAAGTTCCTTGCATGTTGGGAAATGGCAAAGGTTTGTCTGAGAGAGCTGGGATTTTCATAACACAAGTTTTGTGGAGAATGCTCTTACATTGTCATAGGCAGCACTGATATGCTGCCCCCGGCCTTGTAACATCTTGTTTAATACATTCAGCTTATGTGTGATGTCAACAAGAAAAGCTAAGTCCATGAGCCATTTGTGATGACTCAACTCAGAAACAGCATTTCCATCTTTCTCCATGAAGGCTTTCACTTCTTCTCTCAACTCAAAAAATCTTTTCAGGACATTTCCCCTGGTGAGCTAATGTACATTGGTGAAGTAGAGCACATCTCCATATTCTGACTCCATTTCCTCTAAAAAAGCACGGAACCTCCTGTACTTTAAGCTCCTGGATCTCATTGGGTTGATGCATTTCACAACAACAGATATCATATTGTCACACCGCAGGCATTTACTGCAAAGGGCCTGCTGATGGATAATGTAGTGAAGAGTAATGGCCCTCCTCTTCAAGTTTTTTTGAACAAGTGCCATCAGTCCATTTTTTCCTCCCTGTCACTGATAGCACTCCATTGGTTATTATTCCAACAAATCACGTCCAAGGCAACCTGCATTCTCAATGGCATCACACAGATGCCGGAATATCTCATTAACAGTGGTCTGGCCATGCATTGGAATTATTGTGAGCAGCTCCTCTGTCAATTCAAAATTGCAGTCAACATCATGGACATAAATTGTGAGCTGCGCAGTGTCTGTTATATCTGTGCCCTCATCAAGAGCAACTGAGTATGCATCCAAACATTTGGCTTTCTCACACAGTTTATGATAAATGTCACTTGACGGGGCGGGACTCCAGAACACAAAAACCGGCAAGCTTTTGCAGAAGCCGGGTCCCCTGTTTGGGACATCAGGTGGGAAAAATCCACAAAACTACGCCTGCCCAGTGGGGCCCAACTGTGAAAAACTGTGAGTGCTACCTGTAAATATTTGTCTATTGTCCTCTTGCGTGAAACTCTTGGGAGTGGGGCGAAAAGAGGCTCCAGCAGAGCACTTAGCTTCGCTTCGCTACGCGGCCATGCGCTCTTTCTAAGAAAAGAACACCATCGCAACAAGAAGAAAAAATCACACTAAGAACTGTGCTATATCACAGAAGCAAGCATTTCTCTCTGGGCTGTCTTCTCTGTTGCATGCTCGGGCCTAAGATTT
The DNA here is from genome assembly GCF_024139225.1 of Suncus etruscus. Classification (NCBI taxonomy): domain Eukaryota; kingdom Metazoa; phylum Chordata; class Mammalia; order Eulipotyphla; family Soricidae; genus Suncus; species Suncus etruscus. Next base: position 4,287,280 of record NC_064867.1, read on the forward strand.
GATCCAGTGTGAGGCTTCATCCACAGAGGAATCCACTCCCTTAGAGGCAAGTCAGCCCATCCAGAAAGGGCGGAGCCAAAGGAGTGTGCTGCCTACGTCATATAGCCAATAAATACCACCACAGCACGTAGAAAAACCCACAATACAAGTGTGACAATGGGGAAAAATGCAGGCCAGCATCAGACATAGAGAATGAAGATGACAATTCTGATGACCAGATAATGACCAACCAACTAATCAACCACTCAGATAAGGACTTTAGAATAGCAATATGGAAGATGCTCAAAGAACTCCAAGAAACCATGGATCGAGTTGAACAGAACACTAATAAGAACCAAGAAAATATGAAGACAGAAATCACAAAACTCCAAACTGAAATAACATGTCAACTAACAGGCCTGAAAAAGTCAGTAAATGAAGTGAATGACAAAATAGATAAGCTCTGGGACAGGGTATCAGAAGCTGAGAATAGACTTGGTGCTGTGGAAGATGAGATACATAACAATTCCATAAAGCAGGAGAGATTGGAAAAAAATTAAAGCAAATGAGCAGACAATGGAAAAATTAGTCAAAGAATGGGAACAGATGAAAATAGAAGTCTATGATAAGATCAACAGAAACAACTTAAGAATCATTGGAGTCCCAGAGACCCAGGAAGAAAATTTCCAGGATAAATCAAAGGTCAAGAACATCATTAAAGAGAAACTTCCAGAGCTAAAAAATATATGTGATCAAATCCTGCATGCCCGAAGAGTACCAACCATAAGAGACCCCAGAAAAACCACCCCAAGACACATCCTAGTCACAATGACAAATCCCACAGATAGAGACAGAATTCTGAAAACAGCAAGATTAAAAGGGGAAATTACGTTCAAGAAAGCATCCTTGAGATTTACATTTACAGACCTGTCACCAGGAACACTCAATGCCAGAAAGCAGTGGTGGGATATCATGACAAGACTGAATGAAATGCATGCTTCACCCAGAATACTATACCCAGCAAAACTCACTTTCCGGTTTGACGGAAGAATACATGGTTTCACAGACAAAAAACAGCTCAGAAACTTTACAGACACAAAATCAGTCTTAAGAGAAAAACTGAAAGACCTAATATAAGACTAACCAAAAGACACACCAAATTTTGATATAAAGATGGCATTAAATCCCAGGACAATACTTTCTCTCAATGTCAATGAACTAAATGCACCAGTCAAGAGACACAGAGTGGCTAAATGGATCAAAAAAACTCAATCCAACTTTCTGCTGCCTACAAGAAACGCACCTGAATAGTCAGAACAAATATAGACTCAAAATAAAAGGCTGGAGAAAAATTATCCAAGCAAACAACACCCATAAAAAAGCTGGAGTGGCCATACTAATATCAGATAATGCAAACTTTATACTCAGGAAGGTTGTAAGGGACAAAGATGGACATTTTATATTAATCAAGGGGTATGTAGAGCAGGAAGAAATAACTTTCCTAAACATATATGCACTGAATGAGGGGCCAGCAAAATATTTAATACAACTATTGACAAATTTGAAAAACAATATCCATAACAACACAATAATTGTGGGGGACCTTAACACTGCTTTGTCAACACTGGACAGGTCAACCAGACTGAAACCCAACAAGAATATACTAGACCTGAGGAGAAAAATGGAAGAAAGAGGCCTAGTGGATATATATAGGACACTCCATCCCCAGAAACCTGGATACACATTCTTCTCCGATGTACATGGGACATTCTCCAGGATAGACTACATGCTGGCACATAAAACATACCTGCAAAATATCAAGAGAATAGAAATTTTGCAGACTACTTTCGCTGACCACAAGGCTCTGAAATTATTTGTGAATTCCAAAGGGACTCAGAAGAAAAACTTTAACACCTGGAAGTTAAACAGCCTCATACTTAATAACCAGTGGGTCCGACATAAAATCAAGGAGGAATTTAAAAGGTTCCTGGAAACAAATGACAATAAAGACACAAACTATCAAAATTTATGGGACACAGCAAAAGCAGTACTGAGAGGAAAATTTATAGCTTTGCAAGCAGACATCAAGAAGGAAGAAGGAGCTTACCTGAGTAGGTTAATGACGCAGCTAATAGAACTAGAAAGTGCTCAATAATAGGACCCAAAAATAGGAAGACAGAAGGAAATAACAAAGCTGAGAGCAGAAATCAATGCAGTGTAAACCCAATAAACAATCCGAAAGATCAACGAAAGCAGAAGTTGGTTCTTGAAAAAATAAAGAAGATTGATAGACCACTGGCAAACCTAACAAAGAAAGAGAGAGAGAGAGAGAAACTTGATAACTCGTATTAGGAATGAAAAAGGAGAGATCACTACTGATAAGGTAGAGATTCAAAGGGTAATCAGAAACTACTTTGAGAAACTCTACGCCACTAAAAATGAGAACCTGGAAGAAATGGATAAATTCTTGGACTCTTATAATCTTCCACAGTTGAAGGAAGAGGATGTAGCATATCTAAACACCCACTTCACCATTGATGAAATTAAAACGGTAATCAAATGTCTGCCAAAAAAAAAAAAAAAGCCCAGGCCCAGATGGATTCACTAATGAATTCCATCAAACTTTCCAAGAGGAACTACTACCAATCCTGGCAAGACTCTTTCATGAAATTGAACAAACGGAAACACTTCCAAATAGCTTTTATGAAGCCAACATCACCTTGATACCTAAACCAGACAGAGATGCTACAAAAAAAGAAAATAACAGACCAATATCGCTGATGAATGAAGATGCACAGATCCTCAACAAAATCCTGGCAAATAGGATTCAATGCCTCGTTAAGAAGATCATCCACTATGATCAAGTAGGTTTCATCCCAGGAATACAAGGCTGGTTTAACATCCGTAAATCTATCAACATAATACACAACATCAATAACAAGAAAAATAAAAACCACATGATCATATCAATAGACGCAGAGAAAGCATTTGATAAGGTCCGACACCCATTCTTGATCAAAACTCTCAGCAAGATGGGAATGGAAGGAACCTTTCTCAATATAGTTAAGGCCATCTACCACAAGCCAGTGGCAAATATTATCCTCAATGGAGAAAAACTAAAAGTCTTCCCTCTAAATTCTGGCACAAGACAAGGCTGTCCTCTCTCACCACTCCTATTCAACATAGCACTGGAAGTACTTGCTATAGCGATTAGGCAAGAAGAAGATATCAAGGGAATCCAGATAGGAAAGGAAGAAGTCAAGCTCTCACTGTTTGCAGATGACATGATACTCTACCTAGAAAACCCTAAAGTCTACAAAAATGCTTCTAGAAACAATAGACTCATATAGCAAGGTGGCAGGCTACAAAATTAACACACAAAAATCAATGGCCTTTCTATACACCAATAGTAATTAGGATGAAATGGACATTAAGAAAACAACCCCATTCACAATAGTGCCACACAAACTCAAATATCTTGGAATCAACTTGACCAAAAATGTGAAGGACCTATACAAAGAAAACTATAAAACTCTGCTCCAAGAAATAAGAGAGGACACAAGGAAATGGAAATGCATACCCTGTTCATGGATTGGCAGGATTAACATAATCAAAATGGCAATACTCCCCAAGGCATTATACAGATTTAATGCTATCCCTCTAAAGATACCCAAGACATTCTTCAAAGAAGTGGATCAGGCACTTTTGAAATTCATTTGGAACAATAAACACCCTCGAATAGCTAAAGCAATCATTGGGAAAAAGAATATGCCAGGAATTACTTTCCCCAACTTTAAACTGTACTACAAAGCAATAGTTATCGAAACAGCATGGTATTGGAATAAGGACAGGCCCTCAGATCAGTGGAATAGGCTTGAATACTCAGAAAATGTTCACCAGACATACAATGACCTAATTTTGGATAAAGGAGCTGGAAATCCTAAATGGATCAGGGAAAGCCTCTTCAACAAGTGGTGTTGGCACAATTGGATACCCACTTGCAAAAAATTGAACATAGATCCCCAGCTATCATCATGTACGAAGGTAAAATCCAAATGGATTAAAGACCTCGATATCAGCCCCCAAACCATAAGATATATAGAACAGCACATAGGCAAAACACTCCAGGACATTACAGGCATCTTCAAGGAGGAAACTGCACTCTCCAAGCAAGTGAAAGCAGAGATTAACAGATGGGAATATATTAAACTGAGAAGCTTCTGCACCTCAAAGGAAATAGTGCCCAGGATACAAGAGCCACCCACTGAGTGGGAGAAACTATTCACCCAATACCCATCAGATAAGGGGCTAATCTCAAAAATATACAAGGCACTGAGAGAACTTTACAAGAAAAAAGAAACACATAATTCCATCAAAAAATGGGGAGAAGAAATGAACAGACAGTTTGACAAAGAAGAAATACAAATGGCCAAAAGACACATGAAAATGTGCTCCACATCACTAATCATCAGGGAGATGCAAATCAAAAGAATGATGAGATACCACCTCACACCACAGAGAATGGCACACATCACAAAGAATGAGAATAAGCAGTGTTGGCGGGAATGTGGAGAGAAAGGAACTCTTATCCACTGCTGGTAGGAATGCCGTCTAGTTCAACCTTTGTGGAAAGCGATATGGAGATTCCTCCAAAAACTGGAAATCCAGCTCCCATATGATCCAGCTATACCACTCCTAGGAATGCACCCTAGGAACACAAAAATAGAATACAAAAACCCCTTTCTTACACCTATATTCATTGCAGCACTATTTACCATAGCAAGACTCTGGAAACAACCAAGATGCCCTTCAACAGATGAATGTCTAAAGAAACTGTGGTACATATACACAATGGAATATTATGCAGCTGTCAGGAGAGATGAAGTCATGAAATTTTCCTGTACATGGATGTACACGGAATCTATTATGCTGAGTGAAATAAGTCAGAGAGAGAGAGAAAAACGCAGAATGGTCTCACTCCTCTATGGGTTTTAAGAAAAATGAAAGACATTCTTGCAATAATAATTTTCAGACACAAAAGAGAAAAGAGCCGGAAGTTCCAGCTCACCTCAGGAAGCTCACCACACACAAGAATGAGTTTAGTTAGAGAAATAACTACGTTTTAAACTATCCTAACAATGAGAATGTATGAGGGAAATGGAAAGCCTGTCTAGAGTACATGCGGGTGTCGGGTGGGGAGGAGGGAGACTTGGGACATTGGTGATGGGAATGTTGCACTGGTGATGGGTGGTGTTCTTTAGATGACTGAAACCCAATCACAATCTTGTATGTAATCAAGGTGTTTAAATAAAAAAAATGTCACTTGACATGTCAGAATTCACTCATCCACAGTGTTGGCTGAAAGGGTGATTTTGCTAAACTGACCTTTTTTTTTCAGACAGATAATACTTATAGCCTGTAACATGCATTTTTTTTAACAAACTCTCCTTCTGTGAATGATTTCCCTGCCTTAGCAATCATATCATTAACCATGTAACTAGCTTCGACTGATGCAACATTCTCTTTGGTTGCTTTCTTGAAGAAATCTTGTTGTCTCATTAGACATGCTTTAAGACTGGCAACCCTCTTGGCTCTCTTATTTCCTTGATATTTTGCATATTCCTCAGCATGTTTAGTTGAATAATGGCGTTTCAAGTTGTAGTCCTTGTACATTGCAACTTTCTCTGAGCAAATAAGACATGTGGGGATACCCCTGTGCTCAACAAAGAATACTGTGTCTTCCACTTTTCCTGAAATTGTCTGTGTTCATCATCCATCTTTCTCTTCACTGCAGGCTTTGATGAAGTCATGATGAAGGTATGACAAAATCTAATTCTGTAATAAACTTCACTCCCTTAAGCCTCCAATAATGCAAGGGATAGCGAGCAGGAGCAGCGGAAATGACGTCTGTGCTAGGTGCAAAGTATTCTCGATTATTCGCTTACCAAATATTCATAATAAAAAATCGCATTAGTAAGAAAAAAAATCGCATTAAACATTTGCATATCCCCAACCGAACTGCTCGGGGTATGCAAATGTTTAATGCGATATTTATCTTACTAATGTGATTTTTATTGCGATTATTTGGTAAGCGAAGATCGAGAATACTTGATATTTGAAGGCCAGCCGCAGGCCACCGCGAGTTTGAGACCCCTGGTGTAAGGCATTTGCCTTGCATATGCCAGGTTCTATCCCTGACATCTCATCATTTCATACAATCCCCAGAGACTGCCAGGAGTAACTTCTGAAAGCAGAGCAGGAGTAGTCCCTGAACACTGCTAGATATGGCCCCATAACAAAAAATAAATAAATAAAAGATGGTATCTAGTTTTAATGTCATGAAGAGATCTGCCTGTTTTCCTTTATCTACCTTATGAATTCAGGTTTGACATCAAGATCTTTGATCCATTTGTATTTGATTTGTTTCCTGGCATTCATAGAAGTCTAAGACCATTTGTTTTGTGTATGACCAACCAATTTTCCCACACCACTTACTGAAGAGAGTTTTATTGCTCCATTTTATATATTTAATTACTTTAGAGAAGATTAACTGACCATATACCATATATCTGTTCTATGCCTTTGATTTAAGGGTTAGTATTCCAGTACCATACTTTGTAGTGCAGTTTGAATTTGGGAAAGTGATGCTTACATTCTTCTTTTTCCCAAGGATTGCTTTGGCTATCCAGGGTGGTTTATTGTTCCATATGAATTTCATGAGTGTTTGATCTATTATTTGAAAAAAATGTGATGTATTTTTTCTAGAGATTGCATTGAATCTATATAATGCTTTGAAGAGTATTCCTATTTTGATGGTGTTAATCTTTCAAATCTATGAGCAAGGAAAAATTTCCAATTTCTTGTGTCTTCTTTTATATGTTTTGTAGTTTTCTTTGCATAGGTCTTTCATAATTTTGGTTAAATTGATTCCTATATATTTATTTTGAGGCACAATTGTAAATCAATTGTGAATGGGATTTTTTTTAAAAAATCATCTCTCTTCTATTTCATTATTTGAATATTTGAAAGTCATAGACTTTTGAATATGAATCTTGAATACTGTAACTTTACTGTAAAATTCTACTGTTTCTAAGCTTTATTATATAATCATATGGTTTGTAAACTATATTATCATATTATCCACAAATAATGAAAACTTGTATTCTTTCTTTCATATTTGGATGCCCTTAATATATTTTACTTGTCTAATTGTTTTAACATATATAAATATTTCCAGTATTATATTGAAGTAAAGCAGTGAGACTTAGCAAACTTGTTTTGTGCCTGATCTTAGAAGGAGGTTTATTCCCCACTGAACATGTTCGCTGTGGGGAAACAACTCATTCATCTGTGTGAATATAAAAAAAATAAAAGACAATATGGCATAATATGCAGCGACAATGCTTGTCCCAGAGACAGGCAGGGAAGGAGAAATGGGAGGGAAATGGGGAGCATTGTGGTGGGAATGTTGCACTGGTAAAGGGTGCCAACTATGAACATTTCTATAAACATGGTGCTTGAATAAAGCAATAAAAATAATAAAGATAAAATGAGAAGTTGTATCCTGGATGAGAGCCCAGGCCAAATATGGACTTCCAGAACTCGGAACTTTGTGAGACAAAATTCAATATATAAACTATCACATTTTTTTTAGCAACCTAAATGTTTTAAGAGAGAAAGTATATGTGATGTTCCACAATTTTTTAAATATAATTTTAATTTTGATCATAGTGGTTTCATGTTGTTGACAATAATATTTTAGTTAAATATTTACATAACATCAGGGGGGATTCCCATCATCAAATTGTCCTCCCTACACCTCCGTTTTTGTCCTATCTCCCGTATCCTCTTCCCTCACCCCCAGGGCTGCTAGAATATGTGGTCCCCTATGTACCTATCCTACTATATAGTAGTCTTGCATCTTATTGGTCTAGGTGTCTCCCTAATTTCCCCCTCTAACTGGGAGGCAGGCCTAGCTAGTTAAATTTCCGTGGTTTGGTTTAAAGAAGAGAAAAGTAGTAAACTGGGGTAAAAGTCTAATACTCCAAAGTGGGCAGAGTCCTTCTAGAGGCTTTTATCATCGATTTGATGGGTGAAGGAGAAAAAAAAATGAAACATTCCATCAGTACAAAAAAAAAAGTGTCCAATATCCAGTGAGGACTCCAATAATAATGATAAGCACCACGCACGCACACACACACACACACACACACACACACACACACACACACAAACCCGCCATGGTCTTGAGATAAGAAACATGACATAGCCCATAAAGAAAGAGAAAAAAATAGGTATATCGGGGGACAACAGCTTCAATAACCACACCCAAACAGAGAAATCGACCAAAAATAGTTAGGTAAGTAAAAATAATAATAATAATAAATGAAAGTAAAAAAATATATAAAAAGTAAACAATGTTTTGTGCTTTTTTTTTCCCTCCTGCCCTGGCACAGTAAATATTGGGGTCATTTGAAAAGGAATTCACTTGGCCTGAGAGTTATGGGTTTCTCCGTCCTTGGCGTATATTATCATGGGGTCAGCTATAGACTCTGTTTAGGATCATTTACTCTCCCGGTGGTCTTTTGTCGTGTTTGGGAGACTTCTGTTTTGTTCTGGGTGGTACAATCAGACCTCTGTGTCTAGAGATGTCAGTGTCTGTACAGATTCAGGTTAGGGACTTATAATGACGTCAGTCTTTGTGGTATATATATATATATATATATATATATATATATATATATATATATATATATATATATATATATATATATATATTACCTTCTCTGGGTATGTGACTTGTTTTTGTTTTCCCCTTTGTCCACCCCCAAATGCACACACACACACACACATATATATATATTATATATGTGTGTGTGTATGTATATATATAGGAATAAAAATATGTGTTCACATATGTGTATGTAGGACAGACACATTTAAAAATATATAGTAAAAACAAAACAAACAAAAAAAACCCAACTAAATAAAGAAGTATTTAAAGGACCAAAGATGCAATAGACTACTTTACATTTGGGGAGAAGCAAGTAAAGAGGTGGTGTAATACAGGTCTTATGCTTATGTTGGAAGTAAAGTTTTCCCATTGTCTTTTGGGTTTTTCTTGTGGTGTGTGGGTTCCCAGGCACCTTTCCGTCATGCCCCCTGACCTTATCAGATTGGCAAAAGGTTCGCGGCAGGGAGGCCCTGGAAGCGATCTTGCATTGGGGCTACTTTTGGGAGTAAGACCAGTTTCAATTAACAGTCCACGTTAGGGGGAGTTGATAGAGAGGGCCGTGCAGCATGCGTCCACAGGGGAGTTGGCTGCCTTTTCTTGTAGGAGACGAGGTGTGGGTTTGTCTGGGTGTCCCTTCGCTTGGGTGCTGGGTACTGGTTTGTTGGGGTAGGAGGTTGATCTTGTTGCCTAATAGATTAAGGACTGAGGGTGAAAAGTTTTAATATGGTGGGAGTTCTGGATGGGATTGAGGGGTGGAGGGATAGTTGGATTTCCAGAGGGGGGAAAGGGTAAGGTATAAGGAAGGGGTAGGAAGGGAGAAAAGAGAAAATACATTAGAAAGAAAAGGAGAAGAGAAAGGATAGAAAGTAAAGAATAGAAAAGAAGAAAATAAAAAAGAAAGTGGTGAGAAGAGAGGAGAGAATAGCAAGGGAATGCTAGTTTGCTTGAATGTGTTCAATGAATAGAGCATGTAGTTTGAGTTTGTACGTCACTGTTACTGCTTCAGTGGTCTGACTGGTCACGTGCTTCAATCCCTAAAAGAAGGTATAACCTTCTTTTATGTTATGCATGTTAAAGAGTTTTCTCGGGGCCATCTCGTAGTGCAAACTAGGTATGATATCTCGTGTGGTATCTCGAGCTGCCATCTTAGCTTGTCCGCCCTTTGTATCCAAGAACACCTGTGGACAGAAAAGCTGAGAGATTAATTTAAATATAGTAAGATAGAGGCATTAATACGTAGTGTTATGGGATGTTTCCATTGGAGTCAGTGGTTTGCCGTGATATTCTTTACCTGTGTTCCTGTATACAATCTCTAAGGGATTATTGTGGGCCATTGTTGTAGAAGGTTGATTACATACCTGTTCTCTCTATGCTGCTGTTTCTGGTGTTGCTGTTTTCTTTGTGGTATAATGTGTAGTCAAGAGCTTGCGTTGATCCTTTTTCATGTATTTTGGGGACTGTTCCCAGGTATATGTTGACTATTCCAGTGTTTGGAGTTTCTACCCTGTTAGACCCTGTTATTTGATTAAGTATTAGTTGTGTTTGAGATGTATGTTCTATGTGCTTCAGAATAGTGCTACTATTCTGTGTTTATCTTTTGTCTTCTGACTTACTTCGTTTAACATAATATGATTTAGGTCCATTTCTACTGGAATCTCTAACCTAGTTGAGTATAGTTGTTCATAATATGATCTCATGATATGTTGTATTTCTTGGGGTTCTGTTGTAATCTCTCCCCTTTCATTTGTGATCCTACTGATTTGGTGGGTGTTTTCCCTCTTTTTTTTGGTGAGTTTTGCCAATGGTTTGTCTATCTTGTTTATTTTTTCAAAAAACCAACTCCTGGTCTCATTGATTTTTTGTATTGTTTTCTTAGTTTCTCTGTTGTTTATTTCTGCTCTGGTTTTTATTATTTCTTGCCTTCTGGTTGTGGTTGGATTTCTCTGTTGCTGTTGTTCCAATTCTTTGAGGTGATCTTTTAAACTATTGGTTTTGTTATTTTCCTGTTTCTTGACATAGGTCTGTATTGCTATGAGTTTCCCCCTAATTACTGCTTTTGCTCTGTCCCATAAATTTTGACATGTTGTCTCTTCATTGTCATTTGTCTCAAGGAATCTTTTTATTTCTTCCTTGAGTTGTTCTTTGATCCAGCTGTTGTTGAGCAGCATGTTGTTTAATCTCCAGGTATTAGTTTTTCTCTATTGCTTCTTCTTGACATCAACTTTGACCTCTGTTGCATAGTGATCTGAAAGGGTACTTCTAATGATCCTTACCTTTGTGGTCTTATATAGGTTGGCTTTGTATCCTAATACATGGTCTATTCTGGAGAAGGTTCCATGTGGGTTTGAGAAGAATGTGAATTCTGCTTTCTGGGGATGGAGGGCTCTATATAAGTCTATTAGCCCTAAATCTTCTAATTTTTCATTTAGAGCTCTTATTTCTTTGCTATATTTCTGTTTGGTGGATCTGTCCAGTGGTGATAGTGGAGTATTGAGGTCCCCTACTATTATCACATTTCCCTTCATGTGTTTCTCCAGGTTTGCCAGTAGTTGCCTCACATATTTTGCTGACTCTACATTAGGTGCATAAATATTGACCAGGATTAGTGTTTCTTGATCTAATGTTCCCCTGATCAGTAAGTCGTGACCTTCTTTGCCTCTGATCACTTTCTTGAGGTTAAATACAATTTGGTCTGATATAAGAATGGCTGTCCCTGCTCTTTTTTGTTTTCCATTAGCCTGAATAATTACTTTCCATCCTTTTATTCTAAGCCTGTGCTTATCCTGTATCTGTAGGTGTGTTTCTTGCAGACAGCAGAAGTCCGGTTTATTTTTCTTAACCCAGTTCTCTACTATGTGTCTTTTATTTGGTGAGTTTAGTCCGTTAACATTTAGGGAAATTATTGAGAGATCGGACTGTTGTGCATTTGTATTCTGTGGATTGGTTGTTGTTACAATCGGGGGTTTGGATTGTGTAATTCGTCTCTGAGTAAGTCGCTTAGGATTGGCTTAGTTTGCACAAATAGTTCAAGTTCGTTCATGTTTGAGAATGTTTTTAGTCTGCCCTCCCATATGAATGATAGTTTTGCTGGGTAATGGACCCTGGGTTGGAAATTTCTTTCATTCAGTCGTTTAAATATGTCATTTCACTGTCTTCTTGCTTGAATTATTTCAAATGGGAGATCTGGTTTGATTGTTATGTCCTTTCCTTTGTACTTGATATTATTTTTCTCCCTTATTGCTTTCAGGAGTTCCTCTTTCTCTTTGTTTTTTTGCCATTTGGATTATTATATGTCTTGGTGTTGGTTTATGAGGGTCTATTTTATTAGGGACTCTCTTGATTTCCTGGATTTGTCCTGAAGTTTCTTTCCAGAGGGTGGGGAAGTTCTCTGTTATTATCTCCCTGACTACCTGTTCTTCCCCCTTCCCTATTTCCTCCCCTTCTGGTATACCCACAATTCTTAGATTGTTTCTTTTGTCCTTGTTCATTAGATACTGGATTTTTCCTTCCAGTGCTTTGCCTTTTATTTCTTTGTTGGTTTCTTGATCATTTTTTGTTTGCAGTTTTCCTTTGAGTTCTTCGATGTGCTTCTCCAACTCTGTGTTTCTGCTCGTAAGGCTTGTTATGTTGTCTTTTAAATCCTTCACTTCTTTTTGTATGGAATCTCTCATGTTCTTTGACATTTCTTCTTTAATTTGGCTGATTCGGTCATCCATGGATTTCTTTTACTCGGTTGCTAGGGTTTCTTTCATTTCTTTTAGTAATTCTTGCATTTCCTTCCTCATGACCTCTTTTAGGTCTTCTTCCCATGGATCTATGCATTTTGGTGGACTTGGAAACTTGCTAGGGTTTGTCATGGTGTCTCCAGTTATTAGGGATCTCCTTGATTTACGCATAATTCTTTGTATTTAATGGTGTGTTTTGGAGTGCTGTGGCTTCTAATTTCGGCCTGCTTTGGTCCCCTTCCTGAAGGTGTTTCTAGAGGGGGCTATTGGGTGAGCTTGTTGACCCTAGCTCTTTCTCCTCCCCTTTGCTACCTAGAGGTCAGCCTTCCTGCAGAGGGTATTGTTGCTTTTCTGCTCCTTATTTCTGTCAGCAGTGCAGTTCGCTCCTGGCCACAATGGTTGCTGGAGCTGTTGAGCCCAGCTCTCTCTCCCCCCTCCTCTCTCTGGGAGTCAATGGAGCTCCGCCCCCTCTAAGCCTCTGTTGAAGGAGTTTCCTCAGCCAAACCCTTCAGGCTCTGCCCTCGCCCTTGGGGAGTCCCTGTTCGGCTCCAGGGCCCAAGGGGGTGGACTGCTCTAGGTCACCTGAGAGTCCAGATGGCTGGCCCTCTCTCCCCCGTCTATTTGGGTTGCTCAACTTGCCGTTCCAGGCGCCCACCTCGGGGAAGGGACTCACCCAAAACCACTCTCCGCCGGCGCTCGGGGGTCCCTGGGGGAGGTGCGGGACTAGGCGCCCGCGTGAGGAAACAGGCACTCACTCAAGCCACTCTGGCCGGTGCTCGGAGTCCCTGGGGGAGGTGCAGTGTTCCACAATTTTTTAGATTTTTTTTAGAAGTACTTCTTGAATTTTATCATTTTTATGTGTTGATGTGTTTGGGAATATTGAACCATCTAATAAATTATGTATTTAATGAGTTATTATTTTACTTTAACCATGAAGAACTTTGTGCTTGATTTTAGTTTCAAAGAGATGCCAAATATTTTTCAAGAATGAGTGTTTATGTTTCAGAAAAAGGATTGATCACTTAGCTCTACTAAAGGATATTATTGACTGTCAAAGGAAAGAATTCAAGAACAGTCTGAGGAAAGCAATACAAAAACAATATATTAAAGGAAATCATACACGTAAGAGTCAGAGTACATAACCTTTAGGCATAACCTAACCGGAAAGAGTATTGTTTTTAAGTGAGATAAGCATTTCCTTAAAGACACACACAAAGTCAGAGTGTGTTCATTTTCTAAAGAGAATAGCATGTCTGTACAATTTTGAGGTTATGATGATGAAAGATGGGATAACTTCACAAGGGGTATAACATGCATGGACTTTGAAAGAATAGTGAGATTAGAGGAAATGGTAATTTCACAGAGTTAAAAACACCACCTATATTCTAACCATATTTGGTTACTACCTAAGGTTACCATGACAATGATAAACTCTGTCATAGCATCCATAAGTGTGATTTATTTCTTGCAATACAAGTGCATTATAATCAGTTAAAAATGGAGTTGAGAGTAATATATTTGCCATTTGATATTTTAACCTGATTTGAACTGTAAATAGGCTGCACCTTTTTGTGTTCATCATTTGTAACTCATTGAATGTGTTGTCATAAATATAACAGGTTTCTGGACTTTTTAAGCTTGCAAGAAAAACTTGATCAAAGATCAAAGATGGAAAGATCAATGTTGACATGTTAAAGGATGGTGTTAATGCTCACTGTATAAGGATGTAGCTATTTGTTTAAGGGAATAACAAAATATTCTAGCAGTTGGGTTTTGCAGTGTCTGCACAAGGGAATATTTTTCCTTGAGATATGGATATTATGAATCAATTAAAAATTCATAAAATAAGTCACTTTGGAGGATTCTTTTTCACAACCAGATCTAAGTATCATAGGATGCTTCAGTGTAATATACTAAACATAAAATTCCCTATTTCTTGTATTAAGTGCAATCTTTGGAAAGTCATTTTATGGCTTACTCCATGAAACTCCAGCTTATTAGTTTTGAGAACTAATTGCAGCATTTACTGAATGTTGGCTTTTAATAACACAATTAAAGTCCATTATTTCAGGTAAGTTATTTAAAGTCTATGCACCATTATTTTTGTAATTAAAGTAATAGAAGGATCGTTACAGCTTTAACTACCTTATAGATTTTGTAAGCAGAGAAAAAGAAGCAAGTGTTTGTAAAATGTTGCATTTTAGTATCCAAGTCTATCTTGAATGTATACAATCTTTATTTTATTGACTATATAATGTATACTGAATAGGAATGTTGTTGACTATTTCAACTTTGCAATATTTCCTATGATTCTGCTCTTTGAGATTGCTGATAGCTTTTAAAATCTACAATGTCCCAGAATCCAGTAATCAACTGGAAGGTGTTCTCACTGGCATATAATTTTAGCACAGCATTTTGGATAATTATTTTTCTGTCCTATCTGTTCTTGTAGAACATTTTCTCTTTTCCTATGAAATCTCCTTCAGTAACGAATATCCTAAATAACATTATGTTTATATTACCAGATGATGGGACACACTGGTGCCTTCATTGTACCTTCAAATACATAGGATAAGCCTCCTAAATTGTTCTTTAGATTGAAGCTGAAACTAATCTAATTTTCATTTGCTCTTATTTTCTTTTTTCCCACTTATCCATGCTGGTGTTTATAATCTCTCAGAAATTGAATAGATCATACAAATCTATATATGTATGCCCTCATAAAATATTGCATGTTGAATTGTTATTAGTTTAGTGTGGTTACTAAAGAGTTCACATACAAGAAGAGTAATAGAATGCATGCATTCGACTAAATTATCTTTACGTCAAAATGTTTTTTTATACTTCAAGCAGTAGAAGATCCTACCCACCACATTTATTTTTAAGCAACATTTTACTGGTCAATGAGCTTAAGCACATGGATAGATCTTAGGCCAGAAGAGTGACAGACCAAGAGTTGGCAGACAAGGACAGTTTATATTATTGTGGATCAGCAATGCGTAAGTCTGAGGTAAGCCAGGACTTAGAAATTTCTGAACTAATACATTATAGTATGAAGTTAGAGGTAGATATGTTAGTGTGACCTCCAGGAGCAAAGGTCAAACTATTAGGTAGATATAGCCTTTACTAAAAAATTAAAAAGATTATTCAAGCAATTTCTTAATTTTTTATTTGTTTGGCAGTGCTCAGTGATTTCTCATTGCTCTGTGCTCAGGATCATTCATAGCAATCTCAGGGAATCACATACTCTGTCATTGATCAAACCTGAGTTGGCTGTGTGCAAGGCAAGCACCCTAACGTCTGCTGCTGTTCTATAAATCTAGATCCTGAAGAAAGTAATTTTCAACCTGAGGAGCAGTTCCTACAAGAGAAATCCAGAGACTACATAATCTTTGACAGTTGTACTCCAGAATGACTGTGAGCATTCTGCACAAATATTTCACAGTGAGCATTCAGAGGCTTAGAATAAATACTCCATTTAGTTAAGTCTCAAATTATAATTATATATTTTATATATGTATTAATAGAGGTTTTGAAAATAAATTGTTCTTTCCTGATCATCAATGTCTGATATTACATTATCATGTAATGCAGAACTATTATAGCTGTCTATTACTGTGTTCAAATTAGGGGGCTTTATTTGATTATGACTTCTATTAGAATAAGGCCAGTGACATTTATGCTAATAGTTTTTAGGAGGGAATGTAAGTTCTGAATCAACTGCTGCTGTTTTGCTTCTGTAACTGAGTTTTGCTTTAGATATGAGGACTACTATAACAGACCATAGATAGTGTCAGAAGAAATTAGGCCAGAACAGCCATTTCCAGGAACTTCAAGGGCACCTACCAGGATAAACTAGGCAATAAAACTTATATAACTGCACACCAAGGTCATGAGAAACCAAATTTCTCCTCTACTACTTCAGCCAACCAGTTTACACCTGGCCGACACAATATGTACCAAGAATCAATAGATTTGCCCTATCTTGAAGCCCCGTCAGCTCTATTAATGAGCTTGAAAGTCCCATCCGGGTTGTTGCCACCCAGCATGCTGGTAATAAACTCCTCAGTGTTTACATTACTGATCTCAAATCCGGAGCTAACAAAAGTGACCTAGCCTGTATACTTTCTCCAACACGCATGGTCCTAGGCCATAGGTCATATGATAGTCTAACATTATAGTCAGTATTTAAAAAAACAACGAAATATATAAATATAGCATTTAAAAAACTCAATGAAATATAGCATAATTTAAAATAATCAATGAAATAACCAAATAAAAGAAGGGTCGGCATGCTTTATAGAGTCAGATATTTTATACAAACCTTTTTATCTGCCTTATGCACAAACTACATCATCACTATCATTGTCATTACTGTTATAAAGTCTAAAGTTATCAGTTAGTTACCACTTAATGTACATTTACCTATTATCTCAAAATCTCTTTTCAAAAAATTGAACATAATCTCAAAATATAGAATATTTACAAACAGTAAATGTAAATGTTTTTAGGTCATGATATACAGTCAAAAATTTTTTTGATTGTGTTTTGTTTTGGGGCCACATTAGGCATGCTCAGGGATTGTTCTGGCTCTGCATTCAGAAATCACTCCTGGTGGTCTCGCTGGCCATATGGATGGTGAACCTGGTTCAGCTGCTTACAAGACAGTAAGTCTTATCTACTATACTATTCCTCTAACTCTAAGAAACCACTTTTTCTATTGTAGTTGAATATGTAAAGTAATTTCAGAAAGTTTTTAAGAAAAATATCTTTGTACATAAGATGTATGGTTGCTTTATTCTGCCCCTTTCATTGCACTTACCTTTCCTCCATTAATTTTTAATTAAAAACATCTGAGAAATCAGTGAGTTAAGCAATTACCTAAAATTTAAAAATGGTTGACCTTTTTTCTCTTCTAAGTATACTTCTTATGTCTCTTCATAGAATATATAAGCAGAGAAATGAGGGAGGTAATATTTTAATCCAAAATATAAAACAATAGAAGCCTAACAAGCAATACTCTATGAACTTATGAATGTGTCAACAAATGAAATGTTTTTAGAACTTCAAGTAGGTTCTAATTTTTCTATGGGGCTATAATGATCAGATAGTAGAATGACAAGTAACTCTAATATTTGTGAGTGGTCATTATCGCCCAGCTGAATAGGAAAATACCTTGGGCTCTTGTTGGAAGATGTAATATTTGTTCTTAAAGTGTGTCACTATGATTCATGTTCACTAGTTGAAGATTTGCTTTTCACTAAGGATGGGAGAGCCTAACTAAAGAATGATATGATGTATTATTTATTCAAGAACAGTATAAAAAAGAATTCTCTTAATAACTATTCATTATTCAGTTGTATTCAGTACAACTCTATTGGTTATCCAGTTGCTTGGTGTTTCTCTATCTAGGATCTGGTTTTTTAGAATGTATAAAGACCAGTAAAAAAAAGAAGTGTAATCACCAAATTTGGTGTAATCCCCAAATCTATGTTTATGGACAATTACTTTCAAATTAAAACAATATTGGATAATAACTGGGCAATGGGGCTTGATGTGAATACCAACTCAATTATGATAAAAACCATTAAGTAGAAAGGAAGAGCACTTGTAAATGCTAAGTAGTCCTTAATAAAATGCAGGAGAGTAAAAAGAGGTTTTTATGTTTCTCTATGTCCTTTTAAACCTTCTGTAAAGTATATTATTTAAGATGACCTTATTTTATACTTATTCATTCTCTCAAAATCATTCCACTGATGCTTAAATATCTTGCATAGATGTAATATCAGGGATGACAATAGGAAGCAGTAAATATAACTATCAGTGCCTAAAAACTAATTACTCTGGTAGAAACTATCAGTAACCAATAGGTAAATCTCTCCTCTAGGCCTATTATAAGAAAATTGATGATGCCTGTGGGAAACTCTGTCCAACTACTGAGCTTTCCTGACCATCACATGATGTCAAGCTTTTGTGAATAACCTTTAAATTAGCAGGAGGGCGGGGCTGGAGCAATAGCACAGCTATAGGGCATTTGCCTTGCACACATCCTATCCAGGACTGAAGGTGGATCAAATCCTGGCATCCAATATGGTCCCCCAAGCCAGGAGAGATTTCTGAGTGCATAGTCAGGAGTAACCCCTGAGCATCATCGGGTGTGGCCCCAAACCCAAAATAAATAAATAAATACATTGGCAGATAGGTATATTAATTTCATAGTTAATACTTATAACATTTTGTTTTTAGCTAATCCTCTCAGCAAAATAATGGGATAAAGAGAATATCCAGAATAGAAAATTTGCTTAAGAACTTAATTCTTACTAGGTGTGTGCAAAACAACCAGCCAAGTCTATTAGGAATGTACTTGATCATTTATTGTATAAATTAGCTTATAGATTGTATATATTGTAGATTAAAAGTGAAGGCAAAACTATGTTGTAGAGACCATTCTGTAGAGACAAGGTTCTAGTCCTTGTAATTATTTTTGAAGTCTTGACTTTTTTATTTAATAAATTTTATTCAAACCATTGTGAATAACAAGTCCTTCATAATTGGATTTCAGGCATAGAGTGACAGTGAATTAATGCCATTCCCACCACCATTGTGGACCTCCCTCCACGATAGTTCCCAGTGTCCTTTCACTATATTCATTCTTAGCCCCCTGACCTGCTAGTGTAACAGGTCCATTTTAAGTATAGATTGTTATGGTTTGGGTCTCTTGATTCTATTGTACCTGAGACCACTATCTACCTCAAAATCTTTCTTTTATTTTTACTTTCAGAGCCAGTATAATCTTGTTGAGTTTCAGCCTGATAGATCTATGATGGATGACAGGGCAGTGTTCAAGTCTCCCATTATTAATGTGTTGTTATTGATGTCTTTCTTCAGACCTATAAGTATTTGCTTTAATTATTTTGCTGGTCCTTCCGTGGGTGCATATATGATTAGGAGTGGGATATCTTTCTGTTGTAAATATATCTTGATTATAAAAATATGTCAATCTCTATCTCTTATAAGCTTTTTAAGTTTAAAGGTTGTGATGTCTGATAAAGGTATGGCCACCCCAGCCATTTTAAGAGAATTGTTTGCTTGAGTATTTGTCCTAAAACCTTTGAACTTGAGTGTATGTTTGCTCTATGTTCTGTCGTACATATTCCTTGATTATAAAGACATGTCTATTTCTATCTCTTATTATTTTTTAAGCTTAAAGTTTGTGTTGTCTGATATTGTTATGGCCACCCAAGCCTTTAAAAGAGAGTTGTTTGCTTGAGTAATTGTCCCACAATCTTTGAACTTGAGTCTATATTTGCTCTGACTATTCAGAAAAATGCTGGATTCAACATTTTTATCCATATGCAGCTTTATGTCTCTTAATTGGTACATTTAGTACATTGACTTTGAGAGAGATACTTGCCGAGGGATTAAGTGCCATATTACTGTAGGAATTTGGTGTGTTTGTTGGATCTGCTCTAGCTTAGAATAGACCCTTTAGCTCTTATTTTAAGGTTTTTTTTTGAGTCTGTAAAGTTTCTGATCTATCGTTTACTTGTGAAGCTTTGTATCCTTCATTGAAACCTGAATGAAATGGCTGGGTGAAGTATCCTTAGTAAACATTCATTTCATTGCTTTTGTCACTATATTCTACCACTGCCTTTGTATCTCAAGAGTTGCTTGGAAGAAATATGCTGTAAATCATAAGGATGCTTCTTGTATATAATTTCCCTTTTTTTATCATGCTGTTTTCAGTATTCTATCGCTATCTGTGGTTTTCCTTATTGTGACTATTATGTGCCTGGGGGTGCTTTTCTTTGGATCTATTTTAGCTGGTACTCTTTAGGTATCTAGAATATGATTGCATGCACTCTTTAGTTCTGGGAATTTCTCAGCAATGATATCCTTGACTGTTGATTTTTCATCAGGTTTTTCTTCCTGAGTCTCTGGGACCCCAATGATTCTTGAGTTTATCTCAGAGTCCTATTGTTGTCTGTTCACTTTCTTTGAAGATTTTCCTGGCTCTTCTGTTGTATGGAGTTGTTATGCAACTCATCTTCTATATCACTGATTCTGTCCTCAAAGACTGTTACGCTGCTTGTGAGGTTTTCCACCGATGTTTTCTTTTTTTATTTTGGGGTCATACCCAGTGGTACTCAGGAGTTACTCCTGGCTCTGTGCTCAGAAGTCGCTCCTGGCAGGCTCAAGGAACCATAATGATTGCCTGGAATCAAACAGGAGTTTGTCCATGGTTGGTTGCTTGCAAGGCAAACACCTTAGCACTATGCTATTGCTCCGCCCACCCCCCTGAGGTTTTCATTTCACTCATACTTTTTAGCACCGATATTTCTGTTTGAAGTTTTCTCATTTCCACTTTCATATCCTCTTGAGTCTTCTGGGCTGTCAGTTTCATCATTACTTTAATTTCATTGAACATTCATAATATTTCCTTTCTAAAGTCCTGATCGGAAATGCTGTGTCGATGGCAGGTAGTGGTTGAATTTTCAAAACTAACATCTTCAGTCACAAGGTATCATGGGGTTCTGCATAGTTTTCTCATTGTGAAATTTGATATATGTTATTAAGTGTTGTGAGACAGCTACTTGACCGGAAGAAAGTTGTGGAAGAAAGGCAACTGTGTCTTGTTCACATACCCATTGTGGAGGTTCAATCTCTGGCCACTGCTCAAAGATGCTCTCTTTCTGATATACTCCGGTGAACTCTTAACTGATTTCTCCTCTCCCCCAAACCAAACTCTGCCCACAACCAACAGGCAGATGGGTCTGAGTTCATGTATCAGTAGGGATGTGTATGTACTGTCTGCTGTCTTTCTGATGTATTGCACATTCTCTCAAACATGTTTCCTTGAGCAGCTCCTGCAGCTCCTGCCCTCCTCCTCCTCCTCCTCCTCCTCTTCCCTCCTCTGCTCCTCCCCAAGCCGCCTTCAGAGCCAAACCCCTGCCCGGCCCCGCCCCCGCTGCCGCCATGGGCTGCCTGGGGAGCAGCAAGACCGAGACCAGGAGAAGGCCCGGCGCCACCAGGAGAAGGCCCAGCGCCAGGCCAACGCTGCACAAGGACAAGCAGGTCTCTCGGGCCAAGCACTGCCTGCTGCTCCTGGGTGCCAGAGAATCTGGTCAAAGTACCATTGGGAAGCCAATGAGGATTCTCCATGTCAATGGGTTTCCTGGAGAGGGCAGGAAGAGGAACCGCAGGTTGCAAGGAGCAACAGTGATGGAACAGATTGTCCTTAGATGGTGACTACAGTCTCATCTTCTCGCCTCTGTCCTTTCCCACTGTGTGTGCTGTAACTCCTGACTTAGGAACTTCTAAGAATATTCTGTCGGGGGCCTGTCACCTAACTGCTGATAATAACAACCCTTCCTTTCTCCCCCCCCCCCGAAAAAAAGTTACAAAAATATTGGCCACAGGTAGTGTACCAACTACCACCTTACAGTTCTGTGTATGTGGCTGGCGTATCCTACTGCACCAAAGTTGGCATTTGAGAGGCATGTCAAGTCCTTTTGAACCACTGCTGTGCTCCACCCTTGAGCCCTACTAATTTCCTCGTCAGCATCTCCGTGTGCCTGTGCTCTACAACTAGAATAAGTATTAGCTACTAATATGTGATAAATAAAAACTCTCTGCATGTCTCAGCAAAAAAAAAAAGTGTTTTTTTTTTCTCTTCCCTCTTATTTCCTGAATAAAATATTTTATTTAGGAGCTGGAACAGTGATGTAAGCGGTAAGGCGTCTGCCATGCCTGTGCTAGCCTAGGATGGACCACGGTTCAATCCCCGAATCCTTATATGGTCCCCCAAGCCAGGAGCAATTTCTGAGCACATGACAGGAGTAACCACTGAGCGTCATTGGGGGTGGCTCAAAAACCAAAATATATTTTTTATATAATTCTATCATTTCTAAGATATGAGAGTTAATTGACCTAGGATCTAGAACTTGGTCAATGGTCAAAATTTGCTTTCTTCTAGAAATTCTCCATTCTGGTCTAAGGTTAGGATTCCCTGAGAACTTGGTGTTTGGGAACCAGTTCTTATATTTTTGAAGTAGATATTAGGTATACATGACAACTGCCTAGAGAGGCTGATGAGATTACAAGCATCCATGCTGGACAGGTGCTCACAGCAGTCTCTAGCAGTCTAGGCCTCTCCTGCCACCCCAGAAGACACAGGAAGCAGAGGTATAAGGTACGTGGAAGAATGCTATCCCTCCACCTTCCTCTTCTTTCTTCTTTATTTTCCTTCCTTCTCCTCAGCACTCCTTCACTCTTACTCTCCACATCTCCCCTCTATCTTCCTTGATCCCTAAATTATTCATATGAAGTGAGATAGCTGAGTCGGATGACCTTGAACATGTCAAAAGTCACCTCTTTTGGGAGGCACTTGTCCCAGCTGTAACAATATCTTTTAGTTCACATGCTGTATAAAACTATTTTTAATATCTACATACTGAAACATTTAAGTTTAAACATTTAAGTTTTTGCACTTAAAATACTTGTTTCATGATTGACACTGTGAATTCCTCTATATTCCTACATATACATATTCGCAAATATTCGCCTAATGCTGTAGGCGGCTTCTGTCCGACAGACATTAGTGAGATTTTGGTGAATCTACTTTAGGGAGAGTGGGTTGCAAGGGCGGTGAAATATGAAATATAAAATAATGAAACCACAGAGTATGTGGGGTCAACACATCTTCTGGCAGGAGTGCGACCAATTTATTTTCCAAACAGGAGGTTTTATAGGGGTAAGCCAGTCACAGGTGCAGAGAAAGATGTTTACAATAACAAAGCAAAGTAAATTGCAAAAGAAAAGGTCACACTCAGGGCATTGTCAGGGATTGAACCCACGCCTTCCTGGGTCAGCCATGTGCAAGGCAAATGCCCTACCAATGTGATAACATTCTGGCCCCTGCACATTTCTTGAATATGAAAATTTAAACAATTATCATTCCTAGTTGACTATAGTGTGATACAAAATATGCAATAGAGGTTCATAATGTGTTTTTCTATAAGATAGCAACAAATCCTTGAAAGTCTTAGAACCACAATGAAAGAGGCTTGTACTGGCCAAAGATTGACAATAAGACATGACATCAAAGGATTGCACTGTACCAAATATTTTGAAATTAAGTTTGTAATGATTCTTTAACTATAAAGTGCCATTGGTAAATTTTAGAAGTTGCTAGGACAACTTATGAAAATTGTTTATGAAAATTCATAAACAAGGGGAAAAACACCACTAGCACTGATAACTGAATGAGAGCCAGATTAAGTCCTGAGCTGCATTCATTGTGGTTTCACAATCATATATATATATAATATCTCATTTGAAAACTCAAACTTTAGCATCCATTCACTAAGTAATGAACACATATAGTCATATTCAGGAAAATGTATTAATCTATAACAATCTCAAACCGTTCTCTTCATTAGATAGTGTGACGAGAACTTGTCAAATCTGGGCATATTATCACTTCCTGGAAAACATACTGGACAAACCTTACAAATTTCCCATTGGGATCTGGAGGGTACTGCACCCTCTCTTCAGCAGGTGGGACTTTCAAACTCCAAGGGACTGAGTGTGGGGCAAGGATTGTCAGCACCAGGCCCTGAGTAGAGGACTTTGCGGCCCAGAATCTGGAGGCTGAAGTCCTGCCAAGTCCTCATGCCAGTGTGCTCTGGAGGGTCACCCTGTGCAGGGCCTAGTTGAGCCAGGGAGGTGGCAACCCCAATGCACAACCCAAGTCCCAGACTGTGGCTAGTGCCTCTGACCTCCTCCCTGGACGTGGTCTCTGGGGCCCCCCATGAGAGCTTTGGGGGCCCATGCAGCCTTTCCTCTCTGACATGCCCAGGGATGTCACTGTGTGCTTCTATAGGCCCATGCGGAGCCAGAGCTTTGGGCTATTGAAGCTCTAAAGTTTTGGGTGAAGTTTGCAGTTCAAGATGGAAATTTAGTCAATTTCAGAACTTTTTGAGGTACTGATGTCGCCTCAGAGTCTTCCAGATTCTGAGAGGCGCCTCCGGCTGCTACCCACTGCCTGGACCTGTTCCAGCCCATCTGTGGCCCCAAGAGGCCTGGTGGAGGTCAGCAGAGATGCCCTGTTCCTGCCTGTCAAGCTGCCATGTGGTCCTGTCAGGAGCATCTTCCCATGGGGGCCTGCAGTGCAGGGAGCCCCTCTGGTTCTGCAGCTCCTGTGGAACACTGGCTGGCAACCACCACCACCACCTGCACCAGCCTCCCTGCAAGACCATCACTGGCACTCCAGCAACGGGAGCGCAGGTGGTCCCGGCTCCTTGCACCACCGCCAGCTCAAGCCTCCCCGCAGGGATTATCACTGGAACGCTAGCAACGGGAACACAGGTAGCCCTGGCTACTACCACCACACATGCTTCATACACGGAGGAGCAGACGATCTGGAATACTGTGTGGAAGTGGTAAGAGGTGGAGTGGTCTGTGGCAGCCACTGACAGGAGGCCCTTGCCCTCAGAGGTGCCAGTGGGTCAGTGCCAGGGCTGCCAGAATACCCACAGCCTGGCACCCTGAGTAGCACTGCAGCCGGAGGCTCTGCCCCAGTTCATGCCCGCCAGGCACTGAAGAAAAAGATAAAGCCCTGGGCCAATCTGTGAACCCAAGCGACTATGCCTGTGCCCTCAAATGGCTTGGAAAAAGGAAACATTAGGATTTGTTCCTGCTTCGGAAACCACAAGAGATGCCTCCACGGGCCAAGATCCTCCGCCTCTCCAGGCCCTAGGACCAGGCCGTCCGCCCATTCAAAGACTTCTCTGAATCTCTACCAAATCCAATAGCCCAGGTCAGCTCAAGGACACCCAACCACATTCTGGCACTGTCCAGCTGACAGTGGTACCTCAAAAAGTTCTGAAAAAGCCATGTAAAATTTCCCATCTTGGGCAAACATCACCCTCGTGCTAGCCAGCCTCCTGCTGCAGCCAATGCCCCCGTCCAATGTGCAAAGGCACTAAGAGAATATATACTTCGACTGAAAACTCCCCCTCCGTGAGAGCTTTGGGGGCCCATGCAGCCTTTCCGATCTGACATGCCCAGGGATACACGGCTGGGAAAGAGGAAGCATTAGGATTTGTTCCTGCGTCGGAAAACACAGGAGATGCCTCCAAGAAAATAATCAAGCCCTGGGCCAATCTATGAACCCAAGCGACTATGCCTGTGCCCTCAAAAGGCTGGGAAAAAGGAAACATAAGGATTTGTTCCTGCTTCGGAAATCTGTCAGTGAATACATTGTGAGACCAAAAAACTCCCACCCGTGAGAGCTTTGGGGGCCCATGCAGCCTTTCCTCTCTCGTTAGGATTTGTTCCTGCATCTGAAACCACAGGAGATGCCTCCACGGGCCAAGATCCTTCGCCTCTCCAGGCCCTAGGACCTGGCCGTCCGCCCATTCATAGACTTCTCTGAGTCTCTACCAAATCCAATAGCCCAGGGCAGCTAAAGGACACCCAACCACGTTCTGGCACTGTCCCGCTCACAGCGGTACCTCAAAAAGTTCTGAAAAAGCCATGTAAAATTTCCCATCTTGGGCAAACCACCCTCATGCTGGCAGTGCGAGCCACCCTCCTGATGCTGCCGATGCCCCCCCTCCAGTGTGCAAAGGCACTGAGTGATCACATTGTCAGACCTAGAAACTCCCCCCCATGAGAACTTTGGGGGCCCATGCAGGCATTAAGAAGTGCATCAGTGAAAATTCTGGCAGACCAAAACACTCCCACCCGTGAGAGCTTTGGGGGCCCATGCAGCCTTTCCTCTCTCGTTAGGATTTGTTCCTGCATTGAAACCACAGGAGATGCCTGCACGGGCCAAGATCCTCCGCCTCTCCAGGCCCTAGGACCAGGCCGTCCGAACATAGAAAGATTTCTCTGAGTCTCTACCAAATCCAATAGCCCAGGGCAGCTAAAGGACACCCAACCACATTCTGGCACTGTCCAGCTGACAGCGGTACCTCAAAAAGTTCTGAAAAAGCCATGTAAAATTTCCCATCTTGGGCAACCTTCACCCTCATGCTGGGAGCGCAAGCCAGCCTCCTGCTACAGGCGACGCCCCCTCCAGTGTGCAAAAGCACTAAGCAAATATATTTTCAGACATCAAAACTCCCCACCATGAGATTTTTGGGGGCCCATGCAGCCTTTCCTCTCTGACATGCCCCGGGGTGCACTGCTGAAATAGAGGAAGCGTTAGGATTTCTTCCTGCGTCGGAAACCACAGGAGATGCCTCCACGGGCCAAGATCCTCTGCCTCTCCAGGCCCTAGGACCTGGCCGTCCGCCCATTCAAAGACTTCTCTGAGTCCCTACCAAATCCAATAGCCCAGGGCAGCTAAAGGACACCCAACCACATTCTGGCACTGTCCCGCTGACAGCGGTACCTCAAAAAGTTCTGAAAAAGCCATGTAAAATTTCCCATTTTCGGAAAACTTCACCCTTGTGCTGGCAGCGCGAGCCACCCTCCTGCTGCAGCCGATGCCCCCCTCCAGTGTGCAAAGGCACTGAGTGATCACATTGTCAGACCTAAAAACTCCCCCCCCATGAGAGCTTTGGGGGCCCATGCAAGTGGTAAAGAGATGTTACAGCGAAATGTCTGTCAGACCAAAAATCTCCCACTCGTGAGAGCTTTGGGGGCCCATGCAGCCTTTCCTCTCTCGTTAGGATTTGTTCCTGCATCTGAAACCACAGGAGATGCCTCCACGGGCCAAGATCCTCCGCCTCTCCAGGCCCTAGGACCTGGCCGTCCGCCCATTCATAGACTTCTCTGAGTCTCTACCAAATCCAATAGCCCAGGGCAGCTAAAGGACACCCAACCACGTTCTGGCACTGTCCCGCTCACAGCGGTACCTCAAAAAGTTCTGAAAAAGCCATGTAAAATTTCCCATCTTGGGCAAACCACCCTCATGCTGGCAGTGCGAGCCACCCTCCTGATGCTGCCGATGCCCCCCCTCCAGTGTGCAAAGGCACTGAGTGATCACATTGTCAGACCTAGAAACTCCCCCCCATGAGAACTTTGGGGGCCCATGCAGGCATTAAGAAGTGCATCAGTGAAAATTCTGGCAGACCAAAACACTCCCACCCGTGAGAGCTTTGGGGGCCCATGCAGCCTTTCCTCTCTAGTTAGGATTTGTTCCTGCATTGAAACCACAGGAGATGCCTGCACGGGCCAAGATCCTCTGCCTCTCCAGGCCCTAGGACCAGGCCGTCCGAACATAGAAAGATTTCTCTGAGTCTCCACCAAATCCAATAGCCCAGGGCAGCTAAAGGACACCCAACCACATTCTGGCACTGTCCAGCTGACAGCGGTACCTCAAAAAGTTCTGAAAAAGCCATGTAAAATTTCCCATCTTGGGCAACCTTCACCCACGTGCTGGGAGCGCAAGCCAGCCTCCTGCTGCAGGCGACGCCCCCTCCAGTGTGCAAAGGCACTAAGCAAATATATTTTCAGACATCAAAACTCCCCACCATGAGATTTTTGGGGGCCCATGCAGCCTTTCCTCTCTGACATGCCCCGGGGTGCACGGCTGAAATAGAGGAAGCGTTAGGATTTCTTCCTGCGTCGGAAACCACAGGAGATGCCTCCACGGGCCAAGATCCTCTGCCTCTCCAGGCCCTAGGACCTGGCCGTCCGCCCATTCAAAGACTTCTCTGAGTCTCTACCAAATCCAATAGCCCAGGGCAGCTAAAGGACACCCAACCACATTCTGGCACTGTCCCGCTGACAGCGGTACCTCAAAAAGTTCTGAAAAAGCCATGTAAAATTTCCCATCTTGGGCAAACTTCACCCTCGTGCTGGCAGAGCCAGCCACCCTCCTGCTGCAGCCGATACCCCCCTCCAGTGTGCAAAGGCCCTGGGAGATTATATCACTAGACACAAAACATCCGTGTCCTCTGGAGGGAGCCTATGCAGGTCCCAGTCGAGCCAGGAAGTGTGCAACCCCAATGCACATCCCAAGTCCCAGTCTGGGACTAGTGCCGCTGGCCTCCTCCCTGGACATGGTCTC
The DNA here is from genome assembly GCF_024139225.1 of Suncus etruscus. Lineage (NCBI taxonomy): Eukaryota > Metazoa > Chordata > Mammalia > Eulipotyphla > Soricidae > Suncus > Suncus etruscus. The sequence goes on from NC_064867.1 coordinate 4,315,742, forward strand.
TGGGCAGCCCCCCTGGCTGCTTTGAGGCCCATGTGGCCTTTGCTCTCTGACATGCCGAGGGGTGTCACAGTCACTGTGTGCTTATATAGGCACTGGCTAGAGCCACAGCTTTGGGCGATTGAAGCTCTTTGCTTTGGTCTAGATGGGCAATCTTTTCACTAAGGCGAAGACTTTCCTCTGGTACAACAGTGGGCTGGAAGGCAGTCACTGTCAACCGTGGTCGCGCTACTCTTCGGACGACTCCATGGAGTGTGAGAGGCACCTCCACCCCGCTACCGGGACCTGTTCCATCCCATTTGGTGGCTGTGGCTGCAAAGGGCCTAGTGGAAAGCAACTGAGACGCCTGTCCCTGCCCGTACAGCTGCCCCGTGGCATTTCTTGTTGGCCACAGCAGCGAGAGTGGGTCAGGGCCAGGCCTGTCAGCACATCAGCAGTTGGGAGCGCCTGACTCCAGCCTCTGTCCCAGCCTCTGCCCCAGTCCCTCAGAGCCTGAAGCAGCAACATTCAACGCCTGGGCCGTTCTCCCCGAGAAAACACATCTGCCTGCACCCAGGGGGAACAGGGAGCAGCTGGGACCTAGGGCCGACGCCCCCAAGGGCCAAGATTCCCTGCTTCTCCAGGCACAACGACCAGGCTGCCCCCATTCCCCGAGGCCTTAAGCCTCTAACGTGAAATCAAATACCCTAGGGCAGAGCAGGGACATCCATGACACTCCCGACCAGGAGCCTCCTGCTGCAGCCGATGCCGCCCTCCAGTGTGCAGAGGCCCTGGGCCCTTCATCAGACACACAACAGCCCTGTGCTCTGGACGGAGCCTATGCAGGGCCCAGAGGAGCAACGGAGGGGGCCACCCCGATGCGCAACCCAATTCCCAGGCACTAGGGCTGGGGCTAGTGCTGCTGGCCTCCTCCCTGGACTGGTCTCTGAGCCCTCCTGGCAGCTTTGGGGGCCCATGCAGCCTTTCCTCTCTGACATGCCCAGGGATGTCACAGTCACTGTGGAGCCAGGGGGCCAGAACTTTCGGAGTTCTTGTCCATAATGGGCAACATTTTCACCCTCTATGGATATGTGTTGTGGCCCTGTGGGCTGCCCGGTTGTCGGTTGACTAGTCCTTGAAGAGGCGCCTCCGCCCCCAATCCCTGGGCTGGCTGGGGGCCTTGTGGAGGGCCCTGTGGAGAAGCTCCGTCCTTGCCTGTTCAGCTGCCGGGTGGGCATCTTGATTTGGCTCATTGGACCGGGGCCTGCAGTGCGGGGGGGCCTCTCAGGTCCAGGAGCGGGCAGGTTCTTGCTGGCGCTGCCAAACACCCGCTGGGTCCTTCCATCACCAACTGCGCTTGGAGGATTCTGTGGAGGAGGAGAGTGGTGGGTTCCCAGGGACGAGCCCTTGTTGCCCCAAGGGATGCCAGCGGGTCAGCAGTGTCAGGGCAGCTCGGCCACAGCCCCTGCCCACCGTGGCTGGGCAAATGCAAGTTGCCGCTGCTGCCGAGCAGCCTTGGCTGCCAAAGCATGCATACCTGCAGCCTGTCCTGGGGCAGATTGGACACTCCCCCGATGCCAAGGGACGCCTGGACGTTCGGGTGAAGAAGAGCATCGACAGGCCTGTGGCCCGAAGTCCTGGGACGCTAAAGGAGCAGACCACCCCGGGCAGAGCAGTGGCACCCAGCCACACTCCAGCCGACCAGGCTGGTGGCTCCATTCAGTCTCTGCTGCCGCAGATGCCGTCCTCCGGGGTGCAGAGTGCCTGGGCCATTCCATCAGCAGACACACAACCACCCTGCCCGGCCAGCGCCAGGTCTGATTTGGCCTCTGGCTCCTGACCAAAGTCTGTACTAATGATGTTGCATTAAATAATTAATGATGGGTCCAAGGCCTTATATAACCTTTCAAGACCACTCCCCGGAATGGGAGGGTCTCAGGTAGGTACACCTAAATCCAGGGTGGAGTTACAAATGGCACTAACTGTCAGTTCCTACTAACGGCACTAACTGCCAGTTCCTACTAACGGCACTAACTGCTGTCTGTCCTAACGACCACCAGAAGCAGACAGTGCAGTATTCTGGGGGGGGGGGGGTATTCTCTGGAGAACGAACATCAGGGCTCCCCCAAGCAAAGCACATATTCATTCCTTCACTTTGCCCTTCAGTCAGCTCCCGAAGTGATTTCAGCTCAACTTAGCCGGCAAATAAAGCCAACCAGGGACCTCTTGTGATATCTCTTTTCAGTACTTTAACTAGACAAATGCGATAAGCATTCATAGCTATTTTCTGATATGTAAGGAGCCAGATATCAGGAGAATATGCAACTCTAAAGCGTAAACCACTAATGGGATAAATTTTGACAATAAGAATAAAATCGGAACAATGTTTGAACAGAATCAGAATTTCCATTTTAGCTTTTACAAATTTGAAAGAGAAAAATGCAGTCATATACTATATCAGATATAGTATATATTAATTAAGAAACAAAACATTTGGAGTGATCATTATTCAGTCCATTAAGTTGCATATATAACTTTTTTAAGTGTTGAAAAAATTTTTAATTTAGTATGTTCAAGATAGCAGTTACAAAACCAAAATTTGTAGTTTGTATTACATATTAATTTTGCCGTTGATATTTACTATAACACCATGATTTACCAAATTACTCATAATACAGTTGTTTCAGGCATTAATGTCACAAACTAATCCCATCACCAGTGTGAGTTTACTTTTAACAGTGACCCAGATTTCCCACCTACCACCCTAGCCTGCTGCCTTCTAGGCACCAATAAATTTACTTCATATTGTTTGTTACAACACAAGGCAAATAGAATTATCAAAACTTACATCAACAAGGGTCGATTTGAAATAACTTTTCTATCTCTTATGGTATTACCAAAATCAGTTTCTAAAGATTTACAGGGCTGTGGTTGGGGTTTTTTGAACCTTCTGTGTTGCATTTACGTGCACTGGACTTGGGTGATTTTCATATTTGCCCATTCAATTTACTGGGTTGACACTACTCTGAAATGGTGAGGTGTCAGTAGCCATGGAGTTGAGAAATGGTCACTTGGCAGTTTGAGGAGGTAATGGTGGCATTGGGAATGTTTTTCTTAGAGGGTATAGAATATGGCACTGTACTGCTGTGGCTTTAGGCAGGAAGGAAAAGCTGCCTCCACCTACTCTGAGAATGCCTCAGAGGTATAAGTCTGGGTCAGACTACCTGAGAAGAATGAGTGACCATTCTTTTCTTTTGGAACTTGGTAGAGGAGATAGGCCACTATCTGCCAGGATGATGGCCTTGTGGGTGTGGGTTGCTGGTATTCCTGTGAAGGAAGGGGTGTGATATGGTGTTTATCCAAATGCATTCCAATTATCCCAGATATTTCAGCCATTAGTTTCTTCTCACCTGAGAAGATTCAGCTACTCAAATTATTGAAATCTCTTCAATTAGCTTGTGCTTTTTTGCCATGATAAAGAATAATTTTAATGAGAACAATAATTAAGTTTTAGGAGATATATTCTGGCAAAAGGCACAGAAGAAGAAACAGAATTAGGAAAAATAAGTGAGAGAAAGAAAATATAACAAATAGAAGTAGGTGTATACTAATAGCTAATAATCAATTTCTGTGAGGCATGGTTTGTGGGACAAATTAAGATGACATGCTTGAAAACCCTCCATAAGCTGCACATTCACACTTGGCCCAAAGGGAAATCCCTTGTTCTCCCCTGTTCAGATACTGAGTGGTTCCCCCCAGATGTCTTGTTGTTTCTCAATGACCTCAAGTCCACTGTCCACTGAAGAAGGAATAACTGGGCAACTTGTGTTCTTTTGTTCAGCCTCCAACCAACTTCTTCCAGAGTTCTTTTACTAGATAATTGGTATTGCACCCATAAGAGTAAACTGGAAAGTTGGTTCGCATTCTGAGCACATAATATTGATTAGAACTTGCAAATCTTACCATCTCACTCCTATTTGGAGATTCCAGTCCAAAGGCTAATTGCTGAAATGTCACATCCTCAACATGTATTCTGCACTCTGAAATCAAACCAAACATGCAATGTAAAAATTAGTTCAATGAAGCAAGGATGAATGAGGCCACATAGGTGGAGTGGGTATATGCTGTTTTCAGGTACTAAATCAACGTAAAATTAATTACATTTCTTTGTAATCAATTGCTACTCAGGGTTATTGGCTTATGAATCTAAATTTGCTATCCATATATTACTGAAAAGAGCAGATCAAGATGACTGCAAGTTAGGGACAGGTTTGAATAAGTATAATATACTAAGTATATACAACAAGTATAATGCAGATAGGCAGGTAGACGGGGTGGGCGTCCTAGAAATGTGCATTAAAAAGCTATTCAGGTGCCATCTTAAAAGTATGAAGGTCGAAAATCCATTGAGATCCAAAAAAGAGAGCCAAGGAAATGCTGAACACACGAGAGAATCTTCTGGAGAAACAAAAGACCTCATGAAGAATATGAACAAGGACAACTCAAATCCCAAGATCTTTCCCCTAAAACCAGTCCCCTAGCAACAAACTCTTATCTTTAGAAAACACCCCAAGTGAGAGCAGTTTGGGAAAATCCTATAGAAGGCAAGCAAAGACATTCTTCATCTTGGGGATGATGCTATGAGGATTCATCCCATGCCCACTTGAAACACATGTCTATGTACTCTCTGCTGTCTCCCTATTGTAATATTGCACATTATCTCAAACAGCATTTCCTTTTTTTCCTCTTCGCTTTTTTTTCATGTATAAAATATTTTACTTAGGAGCCAAAACAGTGGTGCAAGCGGTAGGATGTCTGCCTTGCCTGCGCTAGCCTAGGACGTCCACAGTTCAATCCCCCAGCGTCTCATGTGTTCCCCCAAGTCAGGAGCGATTTCTGAGTGCATAGCCAGGAGTAACCCCTAAGCATCATCGAGTGTGGCCCACAAAACAAAAATAATTTTTTTAAATGTAATTCTTCCTACCATTTCTAAGATTCTTTTCTTTGAGGGTAGATTGACCTGGGCAATCTAGAACCTGGTCAATGGTCAAGATTAGCTTTCTTCTAGAGAGAAATTCTTCATTCTGGTCTAACCTTAAGATTGTTGAGAAATTGGTAGTTTGGGACCATTTCTTATATGTTTGAAGTAGATATTAGGTATACATGACAACTGCCTCGATAGGCTGATGAGATACAAGCATTCATGCTGGACAGGTGCTCAGAGCTAAACAGTCTAAGCCTCTTCTGCCACCCCAGAAGACACATAAGGTATGTGGAATAATGCTATCCCTCCACCTTCCTCTCCATTCTTCTTTATTTTCCTTACTTCTCCCCACACTCCTTCACTCTTACTCTCCACATCTCCCCTCTACCTTCCTTGATCTCTAAATTATTCATATTAGGTGAGATAGCTAAGAGTCAAATGACCTTCAACATGTCAAAAGTCACCCAAGAGGCCTACTTCTGCTGGGAGGCACTTCTCCCAGCTGTAACAATATCTTTTAATACACATGATGTATAAAAATACTTCTAATATCTACATACTAAAACATTTAAGTTTATGCACTTAAAATCATTCTATTTCATGATTGACACTGTGAATTCCTCTTATATTTTCTACATATACGTATTTGCACATATTTTTTGTGCCACCCTCTATGGTGCTCAGGGATTACTCCTGGCTCTGCACTCAGAAATTGCTCCTGGATCAGGGGACCATATGGGATGTCAGGAATTGAACCCACACCTGTCCTGGGTTAGCCATGTGAAAGGCAAATGCCCTACCACTGTGCTACCACTCCGGCCCCTGCACATATTTCTTGAATAGGGAAATTCAAATAATCATCAATCCTAGCAGCATCTAAAATATGAAACAGAGGTTCATAATATGTTTTTCTATAAGATAGCAACAAATCTTCGAAGGTCTTGGAACCACAGTGAAGGAGGCTTGTACTGGCCAAAGACTGACAATAAGAAATATGACAGCAAAGAATTGCAGTGTACCAATTCTTTTTTTTGGTTTTTCGGTCACACCCGGCAGCGCTTGGGGGTTACTCCTGGCTCTATGCTCAGAAATCACTCCTGGCAGGCTCAGGGGACCATATGGGATGCCAGAATTTGAACCACTATCCTTTTGCATGAAAGGCAAACGCCCTACCTTCATGCTATCTCTCCGGCCCCATACCAAATATTTTTAAATGAAGAAGTTTGTAATGATTCTTCAAATATAAAATGCCATAGGCAAATTTTAGATGTTGCTAGGAAACATTACATGAAACATTCATAAACAAGGGGAAAGAATGAATATCTATTCTGTCTCTTAATGAGCTACATCTCTAGGTAACCAAATACTTGAGGAGTGAATGCTCTCCTTTTAGAAATGTAAAAGAGGGATAAGTTTGTCTTAAACCCTGAAGGGAGCCTGGCTGAGTCTGAAACATACTGACTAAGAAATAAAGAGGAGAAAAGCATAGATATTTAATGTAAATATTGTGTAACATGAAATCTTTAAAGGGTATTGAACAACTGAGAAAGGACCTGTGAGTACTCTTTAGTTAGGTTTAATATGAGTAGGTAGTCATATAAGCATATGACAGCTTAGATAATAGGATGTGAGTTTAATAAATTGGGAAACACCAGCAAGTCTTGCATGTTAATTTTCCTCTGGGCCTTCTTTTATTTTCAGAGATAAAGGAACTTCTGTCCCTCTTGGTATAAGTGCAGGCCACTTCCGCATGAAGATTTTATGATCTGTTAGAAAGATAGAAGAGTGGTTGAAAGTCAGAGAGACCATTCTACTGTTTTTTCCATCAGAAGTGATAGAGATAAAGTGTGTGGAAGTGAATGATTAAATTAGACTAAAATTTTGGCGACTGATATTGCATAAAGACTGCTAAAATCTTCTAATAAAACACAAAATACCACCCATAAAGCTATGTTGTGGGAAAAGTAAGATCAATTCTAATACATATTGAAAATTTAAGCACCAATTTGTCAGTAACATGTAATGAAATACCTTCTTGAAGAAACTAGCAAAATCCTGACTCTAGCTCATGGGATTAACAACAACATTGTTCTTTCAATAAAAACATTAAAAGCAAAGAAATAATGAGAAAGATGCAAGAGAAATCTAGAATTAAAAAGACATTGGGAACATAGAAAACAACCACAATACTTTTCCAATTCAGGCAAGCAAATTCTTCTAATTAATTAATCCAACCACTGTGGTGATGTAAACACTGACTTGCTTTTTCATTCATTATATTGAGAAATTTGTGCCATAAATTTTAGGGGTTGAGGAATGAAGACTGAAAGACATAATTAATTTTCTACTATTTGAGACAAATATAGCACCCAAGAGTTGGAGTCAGGAGTTGGATCTAGGTTTCATTGTTCTAGCTATTCTTACTGTATGGTCTTAAATTACTGACATTTTTAGTCTCCATTTTCTTGTCTACAGGTACCATTACCATGGATTATAAAATTGATTGTGGTATTATACAATCCTTTATAAGCAACATTGTTTCAAAGATAACAACATACTGTTGTTATAAAACCCAAATACCAAACCCAAACAAAGGTGTTCCCCAACTTTCTTCTAGGAAGAAGGAAACTCTTCCTTTGATATATAAAAACCCTCTGCTCTCTCCTGATATTGGGGATTGGTTTTAATAAAGAAGGAAGAGTTCTGGCTTTTGGGCTGAGACAGAGAGCACAAGGCAAAGGCCTCCGATACCATGTGCATCATCCTTTCCTGACTGCATGGTATATTATTTCTTTGCCACTACCCTGCTTCTTTAGACCTGGCTGCATGGAGTTTAGAGAAATGGTGCCTGGGGTGATCTCACAACTTGTGGATTTTTATTTAATTAGGGCCATCATAGCTGGCAGTACTTGGAAACTCTGGCTGACGGAGCTTGGCCCACAGACCAATGGTGCTCAATATCTTCACTGCTTCATGGTCACTGGAGTCACATCTGGCAGTACTAGTGGAAGTCATATATAGTAGTTGGGGATAAAAGCCAGGACTAATTCTGCACATGATAGGAATACCCACCCTGTACACAAACTTCTTGTATTAAAAGGGATTTAAAAAAAAGTGAAAATCACATTCTTTTAGGACATAATTTTAACTAAAATAAATAGATTGTGAATTCATATAAAATAATACAGAAGAAAGAGATGGGTGGTTTTGTTACTAAATAGAATTGAGACTCATGGGGTAGATTTAGCTTAATAATGTTAATGTATTCTCCTTGTCTGCTGAGGTTCCTATAAATAACACACAGGCACAAGGCATATCCTTCATGATTAGCTTCTCCCTCTTGACTTTAGTTCATCAATTGGAGGCATCAGACTTTTTCGAAAGTCATTGCTTCTGATTAAGAGAAACGAGCTGGTTCTCTCGTTGAGTCTCAGGGAGCTGGCAATCAGGGGCAGCTCAGAACTTTCTCAGATTCCTGAGCGCCTTCCTACCAGGTGGAGTGCCCCTTCTGAGACAAACCAGAAGCTCACCTTCCTCATCGAGCAACAGAGCCAGGACTGTCATCGTGATGCCTAGAATGGAGGCACCTGGAAAGGATGTCAGTCATTCGAATGCAGCCATGATACTTCCTCTCTTAGTTCTGCATGGTATGTGTCTGAGAGCAAACTGTGGATTAGGCGAGAATTAATCAGGTTGCTAAACCAGATGATAGGCTTTCATTGTCCACGGTCTTGGGTGCTTGTATCCATTGAGTCTGGCAAAGTGAAGAAGTCTTGCAGTGATTAAAAAAAAAACCCAACCTCCAATCTGATTGGGGAAAAGAGAGAAGGTGAGCCTGGTGCCCATGTACTGTGTATAAGATCCATGTAGTGTATTTTCTAGAGAGCAAGCCAGGAAGGCATCAACAAAATTGGTTCCGATGTTCAAGAGGGGTGAAGAATTATTTTTGATTCTCTGCTTTGTTCTGAGTTTAGGCAGAGTCAACCATATAAAAAATAATAAGACAGGGTTTACTCCTGACTCTGCACTCAGAATTCACTCCTGGCAGACTAAGGGAACCATATGGGATGCCTGGAATGGAACCAGAGTCCATCCTGGGTTGGCTACATGCAAGGTATGTAAATTGCTCTGTCCCCAACTATACTAATGTTTTAATAAAAGAAGGAATAAGAAAAGAAGTAGAGGGAAACCATGACAGAAAATACAGGGTTTACAATTTGTGGATTTCATATTTTCTAGGAAAATAAATATAAAACTACAGTTTCTAGCTCAATTAGCTGCTTTGCATTATAGAAAAAATTGGAAGCTTAAATTGGTCTCTGTTCCCACTTCCTAGTGCAGTCATGGTTTCTGCATATGGAATTGAATCATTAATAAGCATTTCACACTTCTAATGAGGACCTGTTATTCTTTGGGTCAGTACATTTTTTAAACATAACATTAATCAAATAAGCCAAATTACTATCTGGTTTGATTATTACCTTAAATTTTATAACTGCTGAGAAGTTGCAAGAATGATATAACAAATTCCCTTTAATTCAGTATCTGATTCTCCTGTTGTTGATGTCCTATATAACCAGAGTCCATTCAAACCCAGGATGTTGAATTTTATGCTAATGACAATTTATTTAAAGAAAAATAAAGATGATAAAAAGAAAATATTTCACTTTTAAAAGTATTGTAGACAGTATTGTAGACAGTTAGGGGCTGAAGGCTGTCAGTCTAATTTTTTAATAGAAACTTCACAGATCAGAAGATGAGAGTTCTCTTCAAAATGCTGAACAAAATCACTAAAGTCCAATATCCAGGGAAAATATAATGTGTAAATGGAAGTAAAACAAGTTGTACAGTAAACAAAAATGAGGAAAATTTTTACTAGCATATCCTGAAGAAAAGGACATACTAAAGGATTAATTACAAAAGAAGAAAAATAAAAATAAAATATGTATAGCCTAACATAGAATATAGAAGATAATATTACTAATGTATAGAAGAAAGTACAAATAAATAATTATAGTAGAATAAAAAGCATTAAAATTTGCATCTCTTATTTGTTCTGATAGGTGATATTTTAGTTTTAGATAGTTTTAGTTTTGTTTTTGATTTTTGTTTTGTTTTGATAGTTTCAGATTTGTTTTAGATTTTGGACTTTGTAAATTAAAAGTTTTACAAAAGATACATAATAAAAACTAATATAGAGTTATAGTACAACTTTCTTTTTTACACACAAAACATTGAAAACTCTAATCATGTCTACAAAAATATTAAATTTCACAATGCAGCATTTGAAAACCTACTTTTCCAATAAAGATACCAGGAAAAGAGTGAAATAACAAATCACAGAGAGTGGGAGAATGTATGCAACTCAAATATTCATAACAGTAAAATGATGACTGAATAACATTTTATGAAATGAAATTATGTACTACAGCACAATAATATTCTATTTCTATACATGATTTTCACATTTGTTCACTCATGTATTGACCAAGGAAAAAAGTGTTCTATTAAAGAACACTAGCAATATGACTCCTTTTATTCAGTTTTTAAGTGCCAGAAAACAGATTTGAACTGTTAAAGAATATAAACATACGCAATAAAGATACTCTTTAAGAACATGAAAATATCGATCCTAGATTATAACTGTGATTCCAGGGAGGTTGAAGATAGAAATATAGATAGGAATAGAGTTGAGATAGGGATGTGTTGTATAAGTATATATTTTTTTACTTGGATAGTGGTTACCATAATTTCTTTGCCAACGTTTTATTCTATTTAAATATTTATATTCTTCCTTTCTTCTTTCTTTGTCTTCTTTCTTCTTTCTTTCTTTCTTTCTTTCTTTCTTTCTTTCTTTCTTTCTTTCTTTCTTTCTTTCTTTCTTTCTTTCTTTCTTTCTTTCTTTCTTTCTTTCTTTCTTTCTTTCTTTCTTTCTTTCTTTCTTTCTTTCTTTCTTTCTTTCTTTCTTTCTTTCTTTCTTTCTTTCTTTCTTCTTCCTTCCTTCCTTTCTTTCTTCCTTCTTTCTTCTTTCTTTCTTTTTCTTTCTTTCTTCTTTCCATTTTCCATCCCACCCTTCCTCCTTCCCTCCCTCCCTCCCTCCTTCCCTCCCTCCCTCTCTCCTTCCTTGCTTCCTTGCTTCCTTGCTTCCTTGCTTCCTTGCTTCCTTGCTTCCTTGCTTCCTTGCTTCCTTGCTTCCTTCCTTCCTTCCTTCCTTCCTTCCTTCCTTCCTTCCTTCCTTCCTTCCTTCCTTCCTTCCTTCCTTCCTTCCTTCCTTCCTTCCTTCCTTCCTTCCTTCCTTCCTTCCTTCGTCTTTTTTTAGTTGTTTTGGTTTTTGAGTCACATCCAGAGGCACTCAGTCAGGGGCTACTCCTGGATCTGTGCTCAAGAATTACTTCTAAAGGTCTCGGGGGACCATATAGGATTCTGGGGGTTAAATCTGGGTTGGTCATTTACAAGACAAATACCCCACCTGCTATGTCATTACTCTGGCCCCATTTTTCCCCTTTTATTAGATCTTTATAGGTGCATTTCTAACTGTGCTTGGAAGCAAGTCAAGGAAAACTTTTGGCTATATTTATCAGTCTAGTGATGTAGGCAGAACAATTTTTCACATGTAGTTGTCTTTGGAGGCCAATAGGAATACACTGTATAGAGCTTAGAAGCTACATATGCTAGGGGCAGGAGCAGTGGCACAAGCGGTAAGGAGTCTGCCTTGCACGCACTAGCCTAGGATGGACTGCGGTTCGATACCCAGGCGTCCCATCTGGTCTCCCAAGCCAGGAGTGATTTCTGAGTATGTAGCCAGGAGTAACCCTGAGCATCACCAGGTGTGGCTCAAAAACCAACAAATAAAAAAAGAAGAAGCTACATATGCAAAGGGTGGACTCAGAGCCTCATGTCTAAAAGACATTTACTCTTCTCCTTTGAGTTATCTTCCTAAACCCTGTACATTTTCTGTTTGAAAAAAAAATGTTTATTTTATTTTTTTGGAGTGGGATATGTTAAGTCATGTCTGACTATGCTCAGAGATTACTTACTCCTGAATCTGTGCTTGGTCATCCTGGTCATGCTTGGTGAACTGTATGTAGTATCAGGGTTTAAATCGGGGATTAATCTGGGATTAAATGTGAAGGGCAAGACTTTTACCCACAGTACTATCTCCCTAGTCCCAAAGAAAAATATATAATTTGATTGGGATTGAGAGTGGAGGACACACCTGCTAGTGCTCAGAGCTTACCTAGGTATAATTCTTGGATGTGTTCACGGAATCTTATGGGGTGCTGGGGGATCAAATGCCAATGTCATATGCAATAAAATTACCTTAATCACTATTCTATCGCTCATGTACCTTGGATTAGCAACGTTTTGGTGCCTTCTTCAAGATCTTTCCACTCCTTGTTTTCACTGTACTTAGTACACCTACTCTGCCTCCTTGACCTTGACTTTTGACATCTTTAAATGAGAGGAACCATAGAAAAACATTGAAGGGAGAGAGAGAGAAGTGAGATAAGGACATATAATCTTTTAGTCTCTCTTTTTTCCTCTGGGTTAGCTGGGTCACTCGCTGATTTTTAAAATCTGATAGAGAATGGGGATTAAAGTCCTTTCAGTACTACATTATCAGTAGAAAACTTATTTCACTACATTCAATGGGAGATCCAGGAGAGCTACTACTACTGGATGTGAGCCCCCACTGCAACCAAATAAAAAGCAAATGAACAAACCAAAAATATCACCAATTCAGTAAGGTCCTTGTTACTATAACTAACACTCAAAAGGAGTTTTAATTCGATTTTATTTTCTTGTTTCATGCCCTCATTCATAAAATAGTAATAAGTGAAGTTTTATTTTGTTCTTTTCTTCCTCTGATATGTCTGGGATATTCTTACAGTCTGTCAAAAAACTACATTATAGTAGTTTACATTATAGTGGTTTACCAATAGTAATACTCTTTTGCTGTCTTCAAGGCAGTATGAGGAATGCCTTCTCCATTGTCACCTTGCTTATTACAAATGTAATTCTTAAGAGAAACTCATTGTAAATATTTTTTCAGATATTTACCTCCTATGTCAACTTTGACTCTCATCAAAGGATGCAGGATCAGTCTGCATTGCTTCTTAGTGCAAAGAAAATGACCATGTATGTACATGTACTGGCACTCCTGAGGATGACAGACTTTCTATTACCAGCAGAAACTAAGGTGATAAGTAAATTGGGAGAAGTTTAAGGCAGGAGAGAAAAAGGTCAGTCAGAAGGAAAGAGTTAAAGAATAATCTCTCTAATGTGTAGGACTTAAAAAAAAAACCCAGCAAGGTAGCAAGAAAGCTCCAAAATAACATATAGGGAGATCTAATCCACACAATAAAGTTGAGGAGGAAGGGATGTTGGGTCATTGAGAGAGGGAGGGTATACACCAGTGGTGTTAGAATTATACGTGTATGAAAAACCATGATTAATAGCACTGTAAACTATAGAATCTTAATATTAATTTTGAAAAACTACTGACAAAAATAAAATTAAGGGGTCGGAACAATAGCACAGAGGTAGGACATTTGCCTTATTCGCTGCTGATCTAGGATGGACCTTAGTTCAATCCCTTGGCAACCCATATGGCCCCCCAAACCAGGAGTGATTTCTGAGCATATAGCCAGGAGTAACCCCTGAGCATCACAGGGTGGGCCCCAAAAGCAAAATAAATAAATAAATAAATAAATAAGGGACTGAGAGATAGCAGAGCGGTAAGGTATTTGCCTTGCAAGCAGCTAACCCAGGACCAAAGGTGGTTCACGTCACAGAGATTAGTGCACATCACAAAGAATGAGAACAAGCAGTGCTGGCGGGGATGTGTAGAGAAAGGAAATCTTGTCCACTGCTGGTGGGAATGCTGTCTAGTTCAACCTTTATGGAAAGCGATATGGAGATTCCTCCAAAAACTGGAAATCGAGCTTCCATACGACCCAGCTATACCACTCCTAGAAATATACCCTAGGAACACAAAAATACAATACAAAAATCCCTTCCTTACACCTATATTCATTGCAGCACTATTTACCATAGCAAGACTCTGGAAACATCCAAGATGCCCTTCAACAGATGAGTGGCTAAAGAAACTGTGGTACATATACACAATGGAATAGTATGCAGCTACCAGGAGAGATAAAGTCATGAAATTTTCCTATACATGGATGTACATGGAATCTATTATGCTGAGTGAGAAAAGTCAGAGAGAGGGAGCTAGACAGAGAACAGTCTCATTCATCTATTTGTTTTAAGAAAAATAAAAGACAGTCTTGCATTAATTTTCAGAGACAAAAAAGAGGAGGGCTAGAAGTTCCAGCCCACTACATGAAGCTCATCACAGAGTGGTGAGTGTGGTTAGAGAAATAACTACATTGAGAACTATCATAAGAATGTGAATGCATGAGGGAAGTAGAAAGCCTGTCTAGAGCACAGGCGAGGATAGGGTGGGGAGGAGGGAGATTGGGGCATTGGTGATGGGAATGTTGCACTGGTGAAAGGGGGTGTTCTTTACATGACTGAAGCCCAACTACAATCATATTTGTAATCAAGGTGTTTAAATAAAATATTAATTTTAAAAAAAAGGTGGTTTGAATCCCGGCATCCCATATGGTCCCCTGTGCCTGCCAGGAGCGATTTCTGAGTAGAGAGCCAGGATTAATCTGTGAGCGCAACCAGGTGTGGCCCCAAAACTACAAACAAGAAATGACCATTTACACTCCATAACAGAAATATCAGACCTTTGTGAGCATAGTGTGGAATGGCAAAGAATGTGAGAATAAATGTGTACTTTGCAAAAACTGATCTATGTGATTGAGCTTTCTGTCTCTAGGGGGAAATGAGATTTATTTCCTTCCTTAGAATTGTTGTAATAGTGCAGAATCCATTATTGATTATATAAAATTAGGCCCTGCTACACATAATTTGTTGGTGCATTATTCACACTTTCACCATTTTGGAATATAGGAACCTTAGTAAGGTGTGCTTTGTGTTGTCTTTAGGAATCCCTCCATCTTTACCTTTTCTGCAACCTAAAATGTTTTTAACACTTTAATTTAAAATTTTCTCCAAAAATTGGCATAAAAATGTCCTTATTATCTAGATCAACTGTGTGCAAGAAAAGTGTCCTTTTAGATATAAGATATGGCTCCATTATTTTTCTTTTTCATCAATTTTGTAAGTGGAAAACTACAATAAAATTCTATTTCTAGTAAATGTTAATAATGTCTGACATATCTAAGTTTCTGAAGGCATAGAATGATAAAAATAAGTAGATAAAATATGTCACAAATATAAATACCAATGGGAATAATAAACTATTTAAAAATGGAAATAAAAATGATACACTTGGTTGTTATTTGAATCTGTATACATAAGTGAGAGGATGTTCAGGTCTATCTAGCATTTGGCATATTTTTGTGCCTTCTATGTTCTTTAAGCCAATACAAGAAGCTAAACCCAAATCCCTCAGTCAGTCACACATCACCCAGAAGTAATGCTGGTATATCTCCACCTTTTATTTAAAATAACATTTATCTAGCTCATTTTTGAAGGTGGTGAGCACAAGTGGTCCCAGATGCCCAAAATGAAACCCAGAGATCCTATATTCTAAGCATGAACATTATTACTTTAAAGCCATTTGCCTTTCTTCAAGAGACAGTATTAAATTACCTTCTCATGCCTCAAAATGGGCAGCGTATTCAAATATTTGTCTTTATTTAGAGTTTAGGGTTAGGAAGAATTGGAAATCTGAGGATTTCATTAGAGAACAATAGAGGATAGATTTTTGAAGCTAGAAATTATGGTTTTTCTTCTTTTACTTATTCTTATTACTTATTAGTCTTTTTCCTATTTTCATTCTTCCTCCATTGTGCAGCTACCTGAAGCAAGTAATAAGAAGAGAATGAAAAGTGGAACCTAAAAATCACTTAGCAAAGTGATTAAAATTAGTGTTGTATGAATCCACTTGATTTTTATTTTTAGGTTTATTCAGAAATAACAGTCAAGGATGTTGGGTCAATGGTAGAAGTCTAGTCTATGATGCAAATATGAAGCCTGAAAAAGCCAACCTTTATTTAAGCATTACTATTGAAAACAATTTATAGATATAAATAATATAGCAGAATAATGGATACAATTCATAATTATGAAGACAAAAACATTTTAGTTAAAATTATGATCAGATAGAATCAAAATGAAGCTTTAGAGATCTCCAAATTTTAAAATCAGCTTCTGCCATTGAATTGGCTAATTATCTGCCTTTTCTTTTTCATAATTCCTGTGAGATGTCATGCAGTAGACATTTAAAAATGTTCTTGAAGGGCCTGGAGAGGTGGCGCAGTGGTAGGGCATTTGCCTTGCACGCAGCTGACCAGGATGGACCTGGGTTCAATCCCCAATGTCCCATATGATTCCCCAACCAGGAGTGATTTCTTTTTTTTTATTTTTATTTATTTATTTATTTATTATTTATTTATTTATTTATATTTTTATTTAAACACCTTGATTACATACATGATTGTGTTTGGGTTTCAGTCATGTAAAGAACACCACCCATCACCAGTGCAACATTCCCATCACCAATGTCCCAAGTCTCCCTCCTCCCCACCCGACCCCCGCCTGTACTCTAAACAGGCTCTCTTGAGCCTATACAGCCAGGAGTAGTAACCCTTGAACGTCACTGGGTGTGGCCCCCCAAATAAACAAAAATAAATACAAAAAGTTCTTCAAGGCCATGTTGTTCCTAAAACAAAAACTTTTTCATATAAATTAATTATCTAATTAAAACACTATGAAATATACCGTTGCAAAGTTGTTCATGATTGAGTTTTGTCATACTATGCATAACTTTCACCAGTGTACATTTCTCACCATCAAAGGCCCAGTGTCCCTCTCACTCTCCCCCTGTTCTTAACCCTGCTTGCCTTTATTTATTGAAGACATTTCTCTCTCTCTTTCTCTCTCATGTTAGACAATAGAACACAAACTTTCTTTCTCTGTCCTTACATCTTTCTAAGTTTCAATAAGTGAGTTTCTAAGTTTCATGGTTCACCCAAAAATTAAGTTAAAAAGGTTTAGATAAAAACGTTAACATAGTTAAGAACAAAGGTTAGTTCAACACTATTACAAAATATGTTAAATATTATTAAGGAAATTATTAAAAGCTAATAATAGGCATTTTTCTTCTTAAATTGGTCTTATCTTAAGTCAAATAAACATCAAAACTAGAATTTTTTGCAGGTCAATACTAGAATTTTAGCAGAATATGGGGGGAGAGAGACAAAGAGACTGATTCAACAAATAACAAAAATATAGTGGATATGATGCATAAAGAACAGAAATTTGACCCATTGGAAACTGACTTTATCAAACACAAGACTTTTATAGGAGGATCACAAAGCTATTTAAAAATAGAATGGAAAATTTTTTTTCAATTGAAGAGAATTTTCTGGTAAATATAAGGATTCACCAAGCAGAAGAAAAATTACTAAAAATGAGATTTATATTTGAATTAGATACTGTTTTAAAGTGTCATTCAATATTCATCCAGAGGGTAGAGAAGTTTTAAGATAACTTTTGAGTTTCACTCTGCAACAGTAGATGAAGAGATATGGAAACAAAGAGTTATTTTATGTTGTGGGTGTTGTTGAATTTAGTCAAATGATCTCTCAGAACCTAAAGCAATAGAAAACTTTTACAAATGAATGATGCTTAAATATCATGTTAAAATTATTAATGCCGGGGCCGGCGAGGTGGTGCTAGAGGTAAGGTGTCTGCCTTGCAAGCGCTAGCCAAGGAAAGACCAATGTTCAATCCCCCAGCGTCCCATATGGTCCCCCCAAGCCAGGGGCAATTTCTGAGTGCTTAGCCAGGAGTAACCCCTGAGCATCAAATGGGTGTGGCCCGAAAAACAAAAAAAAGTATTAATGCCAATGTGCTAGAATATTAAAATAATATACATTAGAAAGCCTGTGTTGGGGCTGGAGAGATAGCATGGAGGTAAGGCGTTTACCTTTCATGCAGAAGGTCATCAGTTCGAATCCCGGCGTCCCATATGGTCCCCCATGCCTGCCAGGAGCAATTTCTGAGCACGGAGCCAGGAAATACCCTGAGCACTGCTGGGTGTGACCCACAAAAAAAAAAAAAAAAAAAAAAAGAAAGCCTGTGTCAATAATGGATTACAGATCAAAATCAAAGCAACCTGGAAAAGTTTAGGTGAAATGGGTAAATTTATCATTTTGATCTACTAGTTATTGAAAATTTTCTATTTGTCAGCTATTAGATATTTCAAGGGGATGCAGTGCTTGCTTTGGTAACACATATACTAACATTGGAATGATACAAAGAAGATTAACATGGGCCTTGTGCAAGGATGACAAGCAAATTTGTGAACCATTCCACATTTTTAAAATTTTCAACTTCTTGGCCTAATAAAATGTTATGTGGACTCTACAAACTTCTATTATTTAAGAATAACTTAGTCTTTTCAAGTATAGTAGCATGTGTATCTATATGTATATGTATAGGAAAATTATTCTATACTCAATATTTTTGTAAATTAGGCTTAAATGTAGAATTCACATTTTATGAAACCCTCAAAATATTTTATGTCATACATTAAATAGAAAAGCTAATCAGAAAGTTCTATATATAAGTCAAAGGGGAATATATCTGGATGTGTATTATATGTATCTTTTTCTAGGGTGCTACTAAATTGGTCGATAAAATTTATATTATTGATTTATGAAGTTGACCCACATGACAATAAGAGTTTGTCTAATGGGAATATTATATAAAAAGCAGTATTGCACAGACAAAAATAAAAGGTGTGCAGTAGGGCATAAAACTAAAAATAAATATAAAAACATTAATTATGTCATAAAACAATTATAAATAAAATTACTTATCCAAAAATTTCCAGTCAGACCAATACAAATTTTGAACAGGATGATTTATAATATATAAATAAATATCAAAATACATTTTATTGTGATGTTGCTTATTAGAACACAATCACAAAAATAAACAATACTTTTCAACCCCTCATATTGTTATTTTATTTTTATTTTTATTATTTAAAATAATAATTATTTTAAGCATGGTGGTATTAGGGGAATAGAAATCGATATTCTGAGATGGACCCCCACAAGTATAAGTTAAATTAATCTTTGATAAATGGACAAAAACCAAAGTGGAGCAAGGAAAGTTTCTTCAACAGTGGTGTTGGGAAAACTGGTCAGCTACCTTTAGAAAGAGTGAGCTCAGACCTCTACTGTCATTCATAGTTAAAAAAGAAAAAGGGCTGAAAGACCTTGATATTAGACCTGAAAACCATAAGATCAACAGAGGAAAACATAGGCAGAAAAATCCATGCCTTGAAGCTAAAGGCATCTGCAAAGATTGAACACGCTGTCCAAACCAGTGGAAGCAAAGGTAAGCAATGGGACTACATTAAATTGAGAGGCTTCTGCACTTCAAAGAAAATGGTAACTAGATACAAAGACTACCCCATAATGGGAGAAACTATTCACCCAATACTCATCAGATAAAGGGTTATTATCTAAGATATACAAGGCACTGGTAGAACTCAGCAAGGAACACACAATCTCTAACCCTGCGAGAAGAAATGAACAGACTTCTCATCAAAGAAAAAAACCAAGTGGCAAAAGGCACATGAAAAAGGCTCCACATTACTAATCATCAGAGAGATGCAAATCAAAATAATAATGAGATATCATCTAGCACCACTGATACTGGCACACATCACAAAGAACAAGAACAAGCTGTGCTGCTCTGAATGCGGGGAGAAAAGGACTCTCATTCATTTGTGGTTGGGAATGTACATTGGCCCGATCTTTTTTGAAAACAATATGTATATTCCTCAAAAAAAAAAAAAAACCACTAAAAATTCACCTTTCATATGATCCAGCAATACCATGCTTAGGGATCTACTCTAAAAAACATGTAGAATGGGGCCGAAATCTTGGCGCAAGGGATAGGGCTTTTGCCTTGCATGTGTTAACCTAGGACGGACTGCAGTTAGATCCCCTTGCATCCCATATGGTCCCCCAAGGCAGGAGTGATTTCTGAGTGCATGTCCAGGAGTAACCCCTGAGCATCACTTGGTGTGGTCCAAAAAGCAAAAACAACAAACAAACAATAAAACATGCAGAAAAGCCCTCTACATTCCCATGTTACTCACACCACTATTTACAATAGCCAGAATCTGGAAACAACTCAAGTGCCCAAGTACAGATGAATGGCTAAAGAAACTGTGGTGCATCTACACAATGAAATACTATGAAGCTATTATGGAAAATAAAATCATGAATTTGCTTTTATGGATGGATTTGGAGATTATTGTGCTGAATGAAAATGATTTCGAGGGAAAGAGATAGACATAGTATAATTTTACTCATTTGCGGGGTATAAGAAAAATAATAGTATGACAATAATACTCCAATACATATAATATATAATACTATAATACATTTAATGCAATAAGATATTAGAGATGAGGATTCGGAGGACCAGTCTGATAGGAAGCTTGAAACAAAGAGTGGTGAATGGTTGGAACTGATCACTCTAGACAAGAACTGGATGCTGAAAGGGGATAAAGTGCATGCATGTTACCCCTTAAAAGGCAATAGTGCAAACCATTGTCAAAAGAGAGCGAGAGAGAGAGCGAGAGCGAGAGCGAGAGAGAGAGAGAGAGAGAGAGAGAGAGAGAGAGAGAGAGAGAGAGAGAGAGAGAGAGAGAGAGAGAGAGAGAAGTAAAATGCCTGCCTCAGAGGTAGGTGGGGGAGAATAGGTAAGAGGGAGACTGGGGACATTCGTGGTGGAAAATGTGTACCATACTGTAAACCAAAGTGCCTAAAAGAACACAAAAAAGAAAAGGAAATAGAGAGACAAGAAAAATGTATGTTCCAGAGACAGGAAGAGGAGAGGAAACGGGGGGGATGTGAGAGAAACACGGGGGACATTGGTGGTGGGAAATACACAGTGCAGAAAGTTGTAGTCTGTTGTATGACTGTAATGTGATCAAGAAGTTTACCCATGGGAAAAAATCAACTGTATTATTGTATATAATAACTGTATGTATTATAAACAACATAGAAACCACTGTAAATATAAACAAATGAGTAAATAAATAAAATAAATATAAAAATAAAATTATTTTATTTTTAATAATTTTATTTAAGCACCATGATTATAAACATATATATATAGTTGGATTTCAATCATAAAATGTAAAACCCCTTTACCAGTGCAACTTTCCAGCCACCAATGCCTCTCCTTTCTCCACACCCCTTACCTGTCTTCAATAAATGCATTCTATTTATCTCACTAAATACCATTGTCAGGATAGTTGTTAGTGTAGATATTTCATTAACTGCACTGACCACTCTGTGGTAAGCTTCATATCGTGAGCCAGTCCTTCCAACCCTCATCTCTATTGTCTTTGGACATTATTACCATTATTTTTCTTAAATTCCACAGATGAGTGAGACTATTTCATTTTTATCTCTCTCCATCTGACTTATTTCATTCAGCATAATAGTTTTCATGTCCATATATGTAGGGAAAGATTTCGAGACTTTATTTTTAGTGATGGCTGCATAGAATTCATTATGTTTATAATATATACTAGAGCTTTTTAGTCACTCATATGTTGTTGGGAATTCATGTTGATTCCAGATTCTGGCTATTTAAATAGAGCTGCGAGGAATATAGGCATGCAGCAGGCATTTTTGTATTGTGTCTTTGTGTTCCTAGAGTATATCCCTAGGAGTGGAATAGCTGGATTATATAGGAGTTCAATTTCCAGTGCGTTGAGAAATACCCATATTGTTTTTCAGAAAGGTTAGACAAGATGGCATTCAAAACCAGTAGTAAATAACAGTTCCTTTCTCCCCACATCCTTGCCAGTACTGATTCTTCTTGTTCTTTGTGTTGTGTGCCAGTCTCTATGGAGTGGGATGGTGCTATATTGTTGTTTTGATTTGCATCTTACTTATGATTAGTGATGTGAAGCATTTTTAATAGGCCAGTTTGCTTTTGGTAAAGTAGCTGAGAACATGAAATGGTGTAAGGATAGCCTATTCAACAAAATGTGCTGGGAAAACTGGATGTAAGAATTTAAAATTTAATCTCTATCTCACAAGTTACACAAAAGTCAATTCAAAGTGAATCAAAACTCTAGAGATCCAACTAGAAATTATGAAGCACATTGAGGACATCATAGGCAGAATGCTCCAAGATTTTGAGCTCAAAGGTATTTTCAGTGATGTGATACCACTGGCAAAGGCAACAAAATAAAACAGTGAAACTAAATGAAGTTATAGAGTTTCTGATTGGGAAAAATAGATGAGCTAAAACTAAAAGACGGCTAACTGAACAGGAAAAATATTTTATTTGACACCTCAGATAAGGGTTAATGTCCAGGACCTATAAATAATTAATAAAGATCAAAAAAATATAAAAATCATATGAAAATGTGAAGAGGAAATGAACAGACACTCTGAGAGGAAGACAAGCTCACCAATAGGCACATGAAAAGTGCTCACAGCTTTATATATTAGGACAATCCAAATAAAGTCAAGAATGAGACACTCCAGTGAGTATGGTACATATCATAAATAGTTGGCACAATCTGTGTTGACAACAATGTGGTGAAAAAGGAGCATCCATCCACTACTTGTAAGAATATTATCTGGTTCAATCCCTATGGAAAAAATTCTGGAGAACTGAGCTGCCATCAGACTCAGCAACTGCACTTTTAGGTATCTTTCCCCATGACCTAAACATATTCATTTTAAGGGATATTTGTACATCACAATTCATTGTTGCAATTAGTACAATAGCTAAGAAATGGAATCTACCTAGGTGTCCAACCATAGAAGAATGGATTATGAAGATATGGTATATACACAATGGAATAATATGCTGCTGTAAGGCTTGATAAAATCATACGATTTGCTACAGAATGATTATAATTGGAAGATATATTGAAGTAAGTCAGATGACAAAGAAAGGATAATCTGATGTATCTATGGTATATAAAAATAAATTTCATTAAGAAATTTAATCATTTAAGTTATATTTAAGTTATTTTTAATTTAAGTAATAAGGAATTGAAGAGGTGGCACAATGGTAGGGCATTTGCCTTGCATGCGGCCGACTTGAGAGAAACCAGTTCGATTTCCAGCATCCCATAAAGTCCCTTCGCCTGCCAGGGGCAATTTCTGAGTGCAGAGCCAGGAGTGACCCCTGATTGCTGCTGAGTATGTCCCAGAAACCAATCAACCAATAAATGAATATTAAAAAAAAGCCCTCAGCCATCCCCTTCTTTCTCCCCTGGACTCCAGACCTTTCCTGGGTGCTGGCCCAGGTGTCCAGAAGTGGGTGCCAGGTGGACTCTCTAGGGATCCTCAGACCTCTCCCCTCTCCCTACACTAAGGGTGAGGGGCATGGGGAGGAAGGCAGGCAGATGTTGCATTGGGTTGTTCACTGGCAATTTTTTCTCATTTGTCTATATTTTAAACCCCCCTGCACATACAATATATATTGATAGTATTCTATGCATATATTTTACATATGCATAATACCCATCTTGTATTGTGCCCTTGACACTGCCCTACAGAGCTCATTTCCAGTCCTTTACTGCCTCAGTCCCAACCATTATTTCCCCTCATTTACCCACTTTGCCTTTAATACCATACAGATCAAATCACAGACCAAAGTGGTTTACTGAATTTAACACCCCACCCAACTATTTCAAAATTTCCCCTCTATATATGTGTTTTTTCTGTCATTCTCTTTGTTATCTATTTAATAAGGAAGTCTGTAGAAGTGTCCCTCCATTTAAAGTTTATGTTAGAACCAAGTCAAGTTGATTGTTGGGCTTGTTCTAGCATCCTCATAGGCACCAATCACGCCATGTGGCATTGTTCTTCCTTTGCATAGGTACATTAAAATGAGAAATTAGTATATATACAAACACGTTCTTATCTAATAGAGATGGGAACACACAAATCTTGTAATGCAGTGTGACCTTACACCCTGAACATTGTCATAAAGACCTGGCTCAGACCTCAGAAGAACAGGCATTGTCCATTTACTCCTAAACCAGGGATGCCATCTACAAAACAACCACAGTTGTGTAGAACATCACCTGAAAGCAATCCTCTACCAGGGAAGACCCTAGGACTGCTCTGTCATAGACCTATTCAACAGAGACTTCCCTTAACACCCAGAGGACTTAACAACAACGACAACCTGCTTTCAGGACTGAGCACTCTACATCGCCCTCTAATTATGACTGAAACTAAAGGATGCTCCACATCATCCTGACTTTGATGTAGGATATGGACATATTTCAGGATCCTTAGCTACAGAAAACTTACCCCAACAACAGTGACTGTGTGAAAAATAAAATTGGCACTACAGACAATGACTTGGGTTGGACAACTAGTATGCCTGGAGCCTAGGGTTGATCTTATGCCAGAAAACTTCATGGGTAAGGTCTCCTTGTATTTAGGCCAAGGCTGTTCCTTTCCATGTCCCCTATATTTTGCTGGGCCTTTGAAAACAATTGCCACTATACCACCTTCTTTACTGTGCTCCTTTGACTCATCCTTAATGAAATAATGTATCATGATCAACAGTGTCAACAATACTATAGCCTTTAATGTTAAAGGAGGTACATAAATGTTGTAGCTTTAGATTGCGTTGTGTACTGCTAAGAAATGTTATAATGTACTACAGTCTGGGGACTTGAGGGACAAAGCAATTGTGCATGTGTTTTGTTTTATTTTTCTTAATGTTTTTTTGGCTGAAAAATCACAATTAAGGAGTCAGCAATGGGATTTTGTTTGAGAATTCTGTTTATGGGTGATTGTCTTCCACTGTAACTTCACCTTGCCCTTTCTTTGTATTTTTGTCTTCATAAAATTAAATTTTTTTTTGTGGTTTTTGGGTCACACCCGGCAGTGCTCAGGGGTTATTCCTGGCTCCAGGCTCAGAAATTGCTCCTGGCAGTCACGGGGGACCATATGGGACGCCGGGATTCGAACTGATGACCTCCTGCATGAAAGGCAAACGCCTTGCCTCCATGCTATCTCTCCAGCCCTGTCTTCATAAAATTAAAAAAAAAAATTAAAAGAAAGAAAAAAAAGGAAAAAAATGGAAAAAAAAAAAAAAAGCCTGCTCAGATTGGCTGAGTTAGAGAGGCGGTCTGAGCAGCCTTGTAGTGATTTATACAGGATCAAGTTAGAAAATTTGTTTTGTTGCAATATCCAGATGATTTTTGTTTAGTGGCATATTGAAACGTTTTTGGGGATATACTCAGCATAGAAGATGACCCTCGATTTTCGGTTGACTTTTTTTCATTTTAAAAGTCATCTAGGGGCTGGAGAGATAGCATGGAGGCAAGGCATTTGCCTTTCATGCAGAAGGTCGGTGGCTCAAATCCCGGCATCCCATATGGTTCTCTGAGCCTGCCAAGAGAGATTTCTGAGCCTAGATCCAGGTGTGACCCCTGAGTGCTGCCGGTGTGACCCCAAAAAACAAAACAAAACAAAACAAAAAGTCGTTTTATATGCCGGAAAATACGGTAATAAGAGAACAGGGTTCTGAGATTGGTTATATTGGGGGAATTGAGAGTTTTATATATATATACATATACATTCAAACTATAGGCAGGAAGATGGAGGAAGTTTGGAGTATGGTGATAATGGGGTTTTGGAGCACTAGTTGTGAGATTTGACACTTGTGGTAGAATTGGTGTTGAAATATTATATGCCAAAAGTTCAACTACCAATTACTTTGTATGTCACAAATATTAATTAAATTAAAAAATTAAATAATGACTCCTGAGCACACAGTCAAAATAATCCTTAATATTACTTGATGTTCAGGCTGAAGAAACAGCAAAATGGATAGGGTTTTGCCTTGCATGCAGAAGAACTGTGGTTCAAATCCCGGCAGACCACTTGGTCCCCAAGGCCTGCTAGGTTTGATATCTGAGCACAGAGCAAGGTTTAATTCCTGAGCGCTGCCAGGTGTGGCCCAAAGCATAAGTAAATTAATAAAGTTGAAAAATATATTACTTGATGGGACCTCCAACTCAAAGCCATCCTTAGAAAAAACAAAAATAGTGAGGTAGACTGTATGAGAAGATATATATTAGCAGGCATGTGAAAATCACATTACATTGTAACATTATTCAATTACATACAAACCAAGGTGGTGAATGAAATTTATGTAACATTGACTTGTTAAATCACTTCATAACATTATATTCGGAAATTAAATCAAAGTGGGAAATTTTCAGTCTGTTAACAGATGATACCCAACATATGATCCAACATATGATCACCAACATAAAATATAGATGTATACATGGTAAATGTACCAGTTTTATGTTTGCTATGCAAATGCATACATAGATACACACACAAACACATACTGTAGACTAGAGGGAAGCCATGGTGATCTTCAATAAGTGAAGCAACTTTCTGGTGAAAAGATCAAATTCCATTGACATGATGAGAGAACAGGAATAGACTTATCAATTGAGCTGAGAGATTTTAAATGGGATTGACACAATAACTTAAGCATACATTTCAAAAATAGAGCACACCAGATCTTTTAACTATTGAGATAGGTCATGTTTCTCGTGTGACAGCGATCATTCTAAATTAGTTTCCTGAGTCAGTTTTGCCTTCAGACCCAATGGCATTTTTCTGGAGACATTTATGGATGCCATAATAAGGTGAAGGAAGTGTTTGCCAATTGCCATTTAGTGTGTAGAGGTTAGGGATGCTATTCAAATAGGCTATTTAACTAATGACCCAATACACTTCCTCCCAACTTCTTCCTCCCTAACCTCTTTTGGTTTGTTAATCCCACCCAGATGATCAGACCTGCCTATGCCTGGTATGGGGTGAGCTTTTAAAATAAAGAATAAAAAGTTTGGCTGCGGGGAGGTAAAGTAGAGAGACAGCAAAAAGCAGAGATAGGGGTGCATCAGAAAACTTAGCAGACAAGCATTTGTGAGGAAAAGGTCAAGGCAGAGAAAAGCCATGGAAGAAAGGCAAGATGACTCCGATAAAACATTAACTGACTGCTTGTGAATTATTTCTCCTCCTTTACTCTGCTTCATCAAACCTGTCTGCCTGAGGGGTTAGAAACACGGTTCCTAGAGTGGCCTCACCCAACACATGAACTTTATATTTTATATTTATTATTATACAATGCCCCACTACAAGCAAGAACTGTCTGAATATAAGGATAAGTTATGTTAAGATTTAGAAACTCTATTATAAATAGATGAACATAAAAGGTCATATATATATATATACTGAGATCAAATAGAACAAAAATATGAATATTGTTTAAAATAGTGATTCTGGGTTTGGGTTTCATCCTTTTTAATTACTAACTTTAGGAACATTTGATAGCATCCACTTATAAAATAGCATCTACTTATAAAAATAAATATCCTCTTTAAAAACTATTAATCAGATTTTATTTCTTTGTTCTATGTGACTATAAAAGAACAGAAAAGGGTTTGGATCAGAGTATAGACCTTCAAAATTGATTTTCAATCTGATGAAAAAGAAAAGTCTTAATCACACCTATAAGCAGGTCCACTCAAATACAGTTTAAGAAACCATTTTATTTCTTTATCTACTGTTTTTATTTTTGATGCTGTGCATAGTCTGTCACATGTTTTTATTCTTGAGATTATTATACTGATACATTTCCCTTAGCAGAGTGAGAATTGGAAGAGTAAGAAGGCAAATATGTGGATAATTATGTCACTATCAAAAATTTTTGCAATGCAAGGTTGAACTGAATAAACCAATAAGGGATTATCATGTTGAAATGGCTAAATATTAATAATTCAAATATTGCAAAAGAAAATCATGTGTATTAAACTTTTAAAAAATGCTTCCATAAAAGCTTCTAGTTAGTTTTAGTTTTAGTTATAAAGTTCAAGTGTAGCATATCCATTTACAAATGAACAACTTAAGGCTAGATAATGTTGTTCTTTCCTTGTTTACAAAATTATGGATGGTTCTGTTAGTATTTGAACCCAAATGTAGAGATATAAATCTTAGAGTCAGTGACTTTATTTGCTTGACCATACCATGAGAAGAGAGCTTTTCTCTATGTCCACTCTGCACAATGGGGGCTTCTGATTTAAAAGAAGATTGAAATTCTCAGTTGTGTAAGTTGACAAAGTTTATCTAGCTCATGAAGTTTCAAAAAAAGCCTTTATTTTTTCTATCCATTTTAATAATTCCTTTCTAATTTGTTTATCCATGAGTTATTTGCAAGTTTTATATTCCAGGTATTTGCTACTTTAAATGATTATCTTTTACCATATGGTAATAATAAAGATGTGGGCCAGGAGAAACATCGATGGTTGGAAGTTTGGCACAAATAGAGGGGGAGGTAGGGCAGAGATGGTTGAGATCTGACAATGATAGTTGGAACTGACTCTGGAGAAGAACTGGGTTCTGAAAGGAGATAAAGTATCATGCTTAATATTTCTTCAGTAACAATATTGTAAACCACAGTGTCTAAAAGAAGAGAAAAAGAGATGAGAGAGTAAAAAATTGTCTGACATAGAGGCAGGTCAGGGGGAAGCTAGGGAGAGTGTAGAGGGAAAACTGGGAACACTGGTGGCAGGAAATATACATTTGTGAAGGGTGTTGTGCATTAGATGGCTAAAATTTAATCATGAATAATTTTAAAGTGTATTTTATGGTAATTCAACTAAAGGTTTATTTATTAAAAATAGCATATTTGAGCTTATTGCCTTCTGACTTAACTGTATGCTGCTAGAGAATATAATCAGTTTAGTAGATTCTTTAATATACATATTTATAGTAGGGAAATTAATAAATGATCATTTTAAATACTACACGTGTGTTTATCGAATTGTTAGGCAATAATTTATCTATTATAAAAGTTATGGTGAAATATATACAGTGGAGTTATGTTTCCCAAGTCCAGTGATATTTTTCTTTTATACTTTGTGTTGCATAATTTATATAATTTTTAGATATTACATGTTTATAATCTATATATTTTTATTTAGAAGGAGTGTGGCACAGTCAGTGGAGATTGTTGAATATTTCAAGCCAGCTAATAATTGAGTATCTATTTGCTATTGGTGTCAAAGACCGCATTTTCCCCACACTGTCATATTTTCATTCTTTTATTTCTTTGTATTTGGAGATTCCTAACAACTCTCAAAATAGAAGCTGTGATATTTTCTAGCACTTGAAACCTAATCTGCCATCATTATTGTTAATCCTGTTGATGTATCATGTATAATAAGAGGAACAATTTTATTAATACTATGATTAAAATATTAGTCTTTTTGTAAGTCTGTGTTCTTGAATAGTGAGGTTCATAAGTATATCTCAAGTTTTATTTAAACTTTTCTGAAGTAATAAAACTCTGGATGGGAACTCAGATAGTTGTGCTTTGCCAAGTAGATAACTCCAAGTATGTTTATTGTATTTTTATAAGTATTTTTTCTTGAGAGCAGAACTTTGGGAAATTCTCTTTGTAGTCTTCAAAATGGTCAATTTTCTTTTTATTTTCTGCTGAGAAACACATAAATTTTTCTTAACTATTATGAGAGTTTGGTGGTTCCCTATAAGAAATCGATTAAAATGCAAACTTCTTTTCTCTTAAAATAAATGAAATTTAGAAATTTTTCATTCCTCTACATTCAAGGTCCAGAAATAAGTCAAAGTGGCTATTTTTTTCTATGGCTTCAGGGATTTCTGGTCTACTTTATCAGAAAGTTATTTGTGGTTTTCCATTTCAATTGATATTTGATATTCTCTGTATTAGTTTCTTTCTTTTTTTTTTAACTTCAGGTCTCATAGGAGTGCTTTGCTGTGACTTCAATTCCTTTACAGGTCTGAGGAAAACTATTTACTTTTACTTTGTTCAGCTTTTTATTGTTCTAAGGTTAAAAGTACAAATTTCCAATTCTATAGCATGGAGCTAAAACCTGAATCTGTTTATTATTTTAGAAAAAAATTTATGTGAGATTAATTGTAGGCTTCCTCACTCTTTATTCAGTTCAAGTAACACCATCTTTGGCAAATTTTTTTTTATTTGAACTTTGTCTTTTTTTTTTTTTTTACCAGTACAATTTGATCTATTTTAAAACCTGGTTGTTATTATAATTTTTTATTTTAAAGTACAGTAGATAGGTGCATTTATTATGAAAGGCAAAAAATATCAATCAATAGTATTTTAATAACTGTGATGAGATTTGATAATTCAGTGAATAAATTAGCTGTATTTAAATCTGACAGAGACAATTTTAGAAGTTTCATTTGCTCACTCCTTTGGTATAATAATGTATGAAAGAACAGTCATTTTCTTTGTGAAAAATGAGTAGCCTGAAATATATTGAGAACTATATATCTATATCAGTGTTCAAAATGTTCTCTTAACATAATTTATGATTATGAAGAATATTACATTAACCACTATTTTATAGTATCTTTGTACTTTCTACTTTAGTGAATTTTCAATAATTTATCGTAAAATTTTTATATCTGCAAAAAGAAGTTGATAATTTAATTTTTCAAGCCTTATTATTTAGATGGAAGAGAAGTAGGCTAAAGTTAGGCTACCTGGTTTTCCCTTTTCCCTAAAGAAATTAAAGATTGGATTCCAGATTCCCTTTCTCTCCACCTGAAAGTATGAGCCACTTCATAGAAAATGCTTTGACAGATCAGAGTAAGAAATCTATTCTTTTTACAAATCAGTGAAATTTTCTGGTAAATGGCAAAAAGCAAGTAGTAGTGATAGAGGTCTATATTTGGAGGATGACTCATAAATAACTTAATATTTTGAATGGGGTTTTAATGGTTGAAATAAGATAAAGTAATTTTGGAACATAGCAGAGGGGAATAGACTTAACGACAGATGCTATTATATATGCACGGAAATATATTTATTTGGGGGAGGAAAAAGTCTTTTGAATAACTTCATAAAATTAGAATAAAAATTATGGAGTAAGGATAGCTAATGCTCATGCTTTGAATATTGGAAGCCTAGTCCTATCCCCACTACCAAATGGTCCTTTGAGCACAAGAGGTAGAACTCTATAAATAACATGCTGCATAACATTTTGTGAAGATCATGGATAGAAAGATATATTTTGCTTGTGGTGATGAGAGAGGATAGATGGAGAAGAGGCTCTAAGGTAGGTTAGAAAAAAATCTACTTATATCAGGCTAAGGGAAGGTGGTATGCCAAATAAAAGCATAAGAAAGCAGAGAGTGCTTTTTCTTTATAATCTTTTTACTTTTGTCAAGCTATGTGTAATTGTATTACCTAGATAGAATAAGTTACAGAATAAAATTTCTATCTATACCAAATTCCATTAGTAAAACCTTTATTACAATAAAAAATCATAAAAATTTGATTATACAGCATGATAAATTGAGACATTATAGGTGACTTATTTTTTTCATCTCTTTATTTTTTTAAGTTTTGTAATATTGGTTTTACAACATTATGTAATTATGAAGATTTTTTGTAAAAGTATTAGATTAACTAGTTAACAAAGATAAACAAAAGGAACTACATCAAATAAGAAATGCACTGCTGAAGAAATGATAACCAGACAGTGGTCTACACAATTGTATAGCCATTAGGGTGTTTACCTTGCATGTGTCTGATTGGGGTTAGATTTCTGTCACATACACATCCTCCTGAGTGATTCCTGAGTAAAGAGCCAGGAGTAAGGTCTGAATAACACCTGATATGCCTCCTACCCCCTGGGAAAAAAACCTGCAGACTGGGATGGAATATTTGCCTGCCAATCATCTTATAAAAGGTTAATGCCTCAAATATAAAAAACACTGTAAAGTATTATAAAAAGCATTATAAAAAGTATTGTAAAATATTGTGAAGCTTATCAAGGCAATATAAATTAGCCTCATTGAAAAATGAGGTGACAACATGAACAGAACCTTCTTAAAGAATGTATACAGGTGGGGCAGTAGCGGTGGCACAAATGGTAGGGCGTTTGCCTTGCACAAGCTAACTTAGGATGGACCATGGTTCGATTCCCCAGCACCCCATATGGTCCCCCAAATCAGGATTGATTTCTAAGCACATAGCCAGGAGTAACCCCTGAGTGTCATTGGTGTGGCCCAAAAACCAAAAACTGAAAACCAAACCAAACCAAACAAAAAGAATGTATACAGGTGACTAATAAGTGTATAAAAATAAATGGTATGCATCACTCATCATCAGGAAAATTTAAATTAAACTAACAATGAAATATCACCTCACACCATCTGAACTTGACGAAACAAAAAGAATAAAAATAGCCAGTGTCAGTGTGAATGAGAGTAAAAAAAAAATCTGCTGGTAGAAAGTAGACTGGTTCAACCTTTTTGTAAAACAATTTGAACACTTCTCACCATTGGAGCTTCCACATGTTTCAGCAATTCCACTTCTTGGCATCTACCTCAAGAGTCCAAAAATAGTTCCAAAAAGGATTTTGTTCTCCTATTTCATTGTATCACTATTCACCATTGCCCAAATCTAGAAACAACTTCAGTATGCTGGAGATGACTGTATTAAGAAATTATGGCATATATACACAATACCAATGGGCTCTACTATATACTAATGGGCTACAGGAAAAGACAAAAACATGCATTTTCCCACTACATGGTGAGTCTGGAGAGTACTGAATGAAGTCAGGAAAAATATATATAAAATGATATCTCCTATGTGAGATATAAAAGAAATATAGTAAGAAAATAACAAATGGACAAATGCAATAGAACTTGAGAACTGATCTACAGAACTAGGTTTACCATTCTGGTGGTGATAAGGGTTAATGGGTTGGGAAGAGGTGTCACAGAGATATTGGCAGAACGTAGCAAACATTATGATGGAGGTTGTGGTATTTTGATGTCATATGCTTGAAACCTAATCATTAAAAGTATTGTAAAGAGCATTCAACAGTTTCTATAGAGAATGAAGTTCGATATTACAAGTCTCAGACTTCAGCCATAGTATAGCAAGTAGGGAGCTTGCAATACACATATATAGTTATCCCATGTTTGATTTCCAACACCCCATATTGTCCATGCTCCACCAGGAGTAGTCCCTGAGAGCAATCCCTTAGAGCTATCGGGGCCAGAGAGATAGCACGGAGACAGGGCTTTAGCCTTCCATGCCGAAGGTTTTTAGTTCAAATCCCAGCATCCCATATGGTCCCCCGAACATGCCAGGAGCGATTTCTGAGCATAGAGCCAGGAGTAATCTCTGAGTGCTGCCGAGTGTGACCCCCAAACCAAAAGTAAATAAATAAATAAAGCTATCATATAAGAATCTTTTTGATAGCGTAATTAGGATATATTAATATAATATAATGTCATCTGCTAATAGTGAGAGCTGCATATCTTATCTGGATACCCTGGTATCTTTCCTCCTTCAGTAATTATATTGCAAATTCAGTGTCTAAAAGACAAATTTGAAGAAAAAGAAAGAAAAGGAAGAAGAAGAAAAATATCTACCACAAAATTAGGCAGGGGGGAAGCCAGAGGAAATGGGACATTGGTGATGGGAACTGTGCTCTGATAAAAGGTTTTGTACATTGTATGACTCAAACTCAGTCATGAACCTTTGTAATCGTGTATCTCATGGTGACATACACAGGAAGAACTAACAGGTCTATCATCTAAA
The DNA here is from genome assembly GCF_024139225.1 of Suncus etruscus. Taxonomy (NCBI): domain Eukaryota; kingdom Metazoa; phylum Chordata; class Mammalia; order Eulipotyphla; family Soricidae; genus Suncus; species Suncus etruscus. Next base: position 4,349,475 of record NC_064867.1, read on the forward strand.
TATTCAACAGGAAGGGTTTATTATATTTTATCATTTCAATCAGAGTAAATGGCTTCCTAGAACTATTTTTAATCATTCAATAATAAAATTCCTAAATGTCTCAAGCTTATTTAAAAAAAAAAAAACAACTATATTTTCATCTGTTCCATTCTTTGAGAAAATAACTTTAATTTCTTAAACCTCATCACTCAGTTGTACATCAACTAATATTTTTCTCATTTTATTCTTATATCTTGACTAAAAACTCTTGCACTTCACATGTTTTATAACACATGAATGTCTGCCCTATGTTTTAACAAACTGCCAAATATTAAAAAATTATCTCTTTGTACATTATCTAAGTATAAAAAATAAGAGCACTGAGAAATCGGATGTAATTTTCTTCTGAATATTTGCTTGTTTTTCAGAAACTTGGGATGTTTGGAAGTTCTGTATTTGTTTAAAAAAATCTTTTTCTGGGCTGGAGAGAGAACAAGGCTTTTGCCTTGCATGCAGCTGACCCAGTTCGATTTCTGGTGTCCCATATGGTCCCCCAGCCATTCAGGGCAATTTCTGAGTGCAGAGCCAGAAGTGACCCCTGAGCATCTCTGGGTGTGGTCCAAAGGTCAGTCGGTCGATCAACCAATCAATAAAAATAAAATCAAAAATAAAACCTTTCAGGGACTGGAGCAATAGTGCAGCAGTAGGGTGTTTGCCTTGCATGCGGCTGACACAGGATGAACCTGGATTTGATCCCTGGCATCCCATATGGTCCCCAGACAGTAGCGATTTCTGAGTTCATAGCCAGAAGTAACCCCTGAGCATCACTGGTGTGGCCCAAAACAAACAAACAAAACAAAACGAAACAAAAAGAAAACAAAACAAACCCCCATATTTAAAAAAAAATCTTTCTCTGTAGATTAAGTTATCTGTCTATGAAACATTTCTATAAAGATTATCAAATACTTTACCTTTTATTTTAATTTTGGAACCTAGGGTTGTGTTGATAAGTACAGCTTAGTAGAGCATGCGTCTTTTTATTAACACCTAGTGATATGAACAGAAAAGAAGAATTTACTAGCATATATTTACCGAATAATACACTTTCATGATTGAAAAAATTGCCCTTCATCTGTTACCTAGTTCTAATGCCTGTCAGTCTCATTATAAATCAGATGTGAATTTTATTACAGCAAACCATGCTATATTAATTCTTAAATCTGTCTGCTATAAGAATCCCCAAATGTGGTGCCGGAGCAGTGACACAAATGATAAGTCTTGCATGTGCTAGCCTGGGACGGACCACAGTTTAAACCCCAGGCCTTCTCTTATGGTCCCCCACGCCTGGAGCGATTTCTGAGGGCATAGCCAGGAGTAGCCCCTGAGTGTCACCAAGTGTGGCCCCAATACAAAACAAACAAAAAAGAATTCCCCAAATGCATGTTCAACAATTTGTAGTATTTGAAAAAAAAAAAGACAAATATAAGCAAGCAAACAAAAAGCATATTTCAATGCATTCCACTTTCGTTTCTCTTAGTAGTTTGATTATTGTCATAGATAAGAAGATCTCTCAAACACTTTTTTAAAAAGCTATTATTCTTATCACATATGGAATGTTATTTTACATTATAATAAAGTAAATATATCTTTTAAAAGATAACTTTCCTCTAAAACATAATATTTTCTTTTTTTTTTTTTTTTTGGTTTTTGGGCCACACCCGGTGACGCTCAGGGGTTACTCCTGGCTATGCGCTCAGAAGTCGCTCCTGGCTTGGGGGACCATATGGGACGCCGGGGGATCGAACCGCGGTCCGTCTCCTAGGCTAGCGCAGGTAAGGCAGGCACCTTACCTCGAGCGCCACCGCCCGGCCCCTTACATAATATTTTCTTACTCATTGTCAAATTGGTTGGTTATAGCACTAGTTACCTGGAAAGTTATGTTTTCTAACAGTAATAATGCTTCTCAAATCTTTCCTCCTAGATATCAAATAGTAATACATTTATCACACTAAGGAAATAACTAGTTATTCTTCAAAGATTATATTTTAAATTTTATAATGTTATAGACTTCATAGTCACATTCAAATGATACTTATATTAGAAGCAATTAACAATATTATTCCATATAAAATGCCAGTGAAATATGGAATCTTAAATTTATGTATTGAGTGGGGGTTTGGTCCCTCTTGGTAGTTTTCAGGGCTTCTTCCTGATTCTGCACTTTAAGACTACTCCTGACAGGGTTTTGTGTCCATATGCAGTGCTTGTAGATTAAACCTGGCTTGAGTATGTTTAAGGTAAGTGTCTTACTTGTTGCACTGTCTCTCCTGCCCTTCTTAAATTTATTTTTAACAGAAATTTTCATAGTAACAGTGTTAAAATTTAAATGAAATTACAGTAGTAGGACATAAAAATATGGAATATTAAGCTAATATAAACATTGTGATAAATAAATTGAGTTTTTTATATCCAATAAAGGAAAAAAGTATAAATTATCTTATTAAATAAGTAATATAGATGTTTCTGATAAATATGTACAATTTTCTTTTACCAAGTTCTAAATTAACTACACAGTTTAGGTATTATTTATATCATCAATTAATAAAATTAAATTAGAAAGTAATAATTCACTGAGTAAGAGAGAGAGTACAATGGACAACGCTCTTGTCTTGCACACAGTTGATCTGAGTTTTATCCAAGCATCTTATATGATCCTCCAAGCACTGTCATGAGAAATTTTTGAGTGCAGAGCCAGGAGTAACCCCAGAGCATTTCTGGATGTACCCACCTCCTCAAAAAATACCTGAAGAAAAAGCAATAAAAATACTTTATTAAAGTTCTTTCCAGGTTCACAGATATTGTTTTATTTTCAATGTATTTACTTAACTTCAATAACATGTTATTTTCCATGTTATTGTATAATTTAACTAATAAACTCCAAAATCACTGACCTATATCCATTAAGATGGTTTCCTTATTAACAGTACTTGAAGGACATCATATAAAATATTACTGGGGGTTTTATTTATAGGCAAATGATACCTTGGCCATATACATAATGAGTATTTTGCATATCCACTTTCTAAAAAGTGTCATGTAATAGGACATTTCTAGTGTTGACTATAAAATTTTAATATAAGAACTTCTAGAGTTGACTTTCACAAATTAAATGTCATGTCATTCAAAGTACTTAGTGAAGTAGAACATTTTTCATAACAAATTCAGCACAATTAGGAAACATCAAAAAATAAAAAATTCCCAATAGCCTCTAGGTCCCCATTGAACTGTAGAATAGTGCTATTTTGATAACTGCAAGAATATTGTACCAGAACAAAATGATCCACTTTGTTCTCTTATAGGAGAAATTTTGGGAGAAAATCTGCAAACCATGTCTGAGGCTTCTATCTATGAGATTAGGGTTGAGCACCAGGTAGCAAAAGTAGATATTGCAAAAATGCTTCCCCTCTTACCTGTTTTCAGTCTTTTATTTTACACTCTCTCACTTCCAAAGTATTTATAACTTTTTTTTAAAATTCTTCAATTTGTCACATTTATCCTTCCCAACATACTCTTCTCAGTTGCTTGGAATTTCTCCTTCTGCTCTATTAGAATATCCTTTAAAATTCAAATTAATCCTCCATTTTTCAGAAGTCTTTCCTAACCAGAGTTATCACAGACCATTAGTTTTCCTCTATAGCTATGTTTCTCTGTCTTTGTCATCATAGGTAGCTGTTTCTGTTCTACTGAAAGCTTTCAGGACAGTTTTTTGTTTTGTTTTGTTTTATTTTTTGCCTTGTACAACATATATTCAGAGATATTTTATGAAAACTCTTGACACACATATAGTACAGAGTATTCGTTGAAATGTGTCCTCATTTAAAGCAATAGCCTTCAACTTTTTATCTTTTAGAAATGATAGGCCATCAAGTCATTCCCCTGTAGTTGAACTGTCTCGGTTAAGATACGAAGACAAACTAAGAACTTCTCCTAACTCAGAAGAAAAGCAGAGAATACTGCCCTCCAGAGGAAGCAAGTTGGTGATGGGTATTCCCTTGATTCAATGTTAATATATACCTAAAATACTACAGTGAAAGATATGTAAGCCATTATGGAAAAAATTGTGTTTTTAATCAGAAACTTTCTTTGACTTACATGTATTATTATATCAATTATATTATATGTTACGTCACTATATTATGTTATGTTAGTTTACCTCACTATGTTAATCAATTTTGTCTCTTGAATAAATTCTTACAATAATAAAAACAAAACAAAACAAACAAAAAAAGACAGCCTTTGCTTAGTTGTCTAAGGAACCTAGTATCTGGATGAGAGCTGTCCATGGTTACAAGGCTAGAACCACCGTTCATCTTTCTTTGGAGTTTACTTGTTTTGGGGAAAAATAAGACAAATTTCTGCAAGTGGAAATTCAAGCTAGTGCCATCTTCATTTCACTTATAACCTAATGAGAATTATGAGACTGTTCCTTCTATAAGTGTACTCAAAGAGAAACATAGAGAATGAACTAAAAGGTGCCATTTCCAAAGCTTCCATGATATATCGTGTCCAGCGGGAACCACACAGATGTTCAAACAGATTTTAATTGGTGCAGCTAAGTACCCCTGGAATCCTTCCATAAATTTTTCTTTGACTGGGATACTCATTTAGATATATAAAGCATTTTTTGGGTCTCCTCAGTATTTTCTCAGAGAGAATAATGTGTTTTATCTACCTTTTGCTTTCTTATTATTGTGATTGAATTTTACCTTTAAATGATTTTTTCTTCTATACAAGCAGAATAAAAGGAAAGGTTTTAGAAGGTTCTAGAAAAATGCTGTGAAGAATAAAACATGTTTACGAGGGGTAAGAAGGAAGAAAAGAATACTTAGGTTATCTTTAAGAGCGATTGCCCTGATGAAATGAAGGGTCCTAAAGTTTCTTTTGAATAGACTGCACTTGAGAATGGATAACAATTTTTCATGTCAAAGAGAAGCAATATCTTACTCTGACACACACAGCTAGAAAGAGGGATGAAGAGCAGGAGGAAGAGGTTAAAGGAGAGGGGAGAAGAAAGAGAAAAATAGAATGAGAGAGAAAGAAAAGAGAACTTAGCTTTAGAGACTAAGAAGGACTTGGATTTCCCCAAAGTTGGTCCTTCCTCATATATGTAACTGATAATCAGGGTACATCATGACAGCCCTGATTTCTGCGAGTCTGACTGAATCTTGTAGGCTAAAAGTAAATGAGTTTAATCCTAAAAGCTGGGCGGTACCTTGAGCTCCTGTTAGCGAAGAGCTCCATCTCCTGTTCTCTATGGGTATGTTCTCAAAACAATTTCCACCAGCTAGGCACACCAGAGCAAAGGAGAACATTTTAACCAGTCTATGACCTTGTCTTATGTAGATGCTTTTCTGACTGAGTGCTTTCCAAATTGCGACAATGTTGTTTGTATTGCGTTGGATACTGAGAACTAAGGATATAAATTTTACATGTTTAGCTCACGGTAAAGAAAAAAAGCTTGCTACCAATTTTAGAGATTTTCTTAAAATAATGTTACCTTTTCACTTGGAAAATTCAAATTTGTATCCGAGGAAAAGCAGGAAGAAAACTACTTTTCTAGCTCTGTAATATAAATGACCAATATAACTATATAAATACACACCCAGTTCTACTTGGTAAAGAAATTTCTGCTTTCTAAATTAAAATATGTTTATTTTGTTTGAATATAAAAAAATGCTTTCAATATGTCTTTTAACTTTACGACTACTTCTTGGCACTCTTTCTTTCATCACCAAAAGCAACTGAAAGAAGGTGAAAATGAAAGTGGGTAGTTATGATATAACAAAAGTGCTAAGGATTCAATACGTGTTAATGGTAGACTCGGGAATGGATGTTGCTAGATAAAAATCACATTTCTTTTTTTTGTTCTGTGCTAAGTACAATGTTAGGGGGCAGCAAATCAATGCAAGTTTTTGTTTCCTTGATTTTTCCCTTTTTTGGGAAAGACAATTGACTCAATAAAAGAAGGACCATTTTCCCTATAATTACAATTTGATGTTGAATATTTTAGAGTAAAATGCATTGCATTGCAATGAAAAAAAAAAAAGCAGAATTGTATTAGATTTCTAGTGTATATGGACATTTAACTGATACAAAAAAACCCCCAGCTCTATAGTCTTGAGTTTATTCCTATGTTAAGGAGAGGCTGACTTAAATAAAACTTTTGTTTTATAGGCAAATATATTCTGTCATGCACCAATATCATAAAGCCTTAGAAACATATTTGCTATTATGTAAATAAGGTTGATGATTTTATATTTGCATATTTTCTTAACTTAATTAAGACATGATTGACACACAGCATATTGGTTTCAGACATACAGCATAACGATATGCTATTTGTTTACATAAAGAAATGATTATAATGAATCTAGTTAATATCTGCCGCCTATCATCACAGTTGCTTTTTTTCTTGTGATAGGAACTTTTTAGATTTCTCTCAGTAGCTTTCAAATACACGTCACAGAATAACTATAGTCCAAGATTTATTTATTTCATAACTGGATTTTGTACCTTTTGACTTCCCTTATCTATTTTTTCCAATCCCCTTCCCTCCTCTTCTAGTAACCACCCATCTGTTTTCTAGATCTCTGAACTTTTTATTATTATTATTATTACTATTATTATTATTATTGCTGTTGTCATTATTTGAGGCTCCACACCTAAGTAAGACATAAGGTTTTTTTTTTCTCTTTTTCTCTTTCAGACTTCTTTCACTTAATGTCCTAGAGGTCCAACCATGACGTAAAGGGATGAATTCATTTGTTTTTAATGCGTAAATATTATTACATGTGAATAAGATTAGAAATATACACACATAGAAGTACAAATAAATGTGCATATATAGATGGAGTACCATCTCTGTCCATTTATTCATTGATGAACATTTAAATTTTCCTTTTGTTTGTTTTTTTGAAGCCACACCCAGGGGTGGTCAGGGTTGATTTTAGATTGGTGCTCAGGGATCATTTCTGGCAGGCTCAGGATATTATGGGATGCCAGCAGCATGAAAAGCAAATATCCTGCCAGCTGTGCGATCACTCTTGCCCCTACTTATTGACAATAGTAAATAAAGCTTCAATGAATTGGGGGGGTATACATACTTTTTTTGAGTGAATGATTTTGTTGCTTTAGGATATATACCCAGAAATAGTATTTTTGAATCATATACCCAGAAATAGTATTTTTGAATCATATGTCTTTTTTTTTTTTGAGAAACATCTATAATATTTTTTCATGGTAGTAGAATCAGTTGTTTACAAAGACTTTCTTTTCTCTGTTCTTATTACACTTATTATTTTGTCCTTTTGAAAATAGTTTTTCTGACAAAGGTTACATGTTATTTTAGAAATTCAGTCAAATGAAGAAATTGTATCCAGTTTGATTCCTATGGTTTCTATGTTGTTTTGAATGTGAACCAACTTTCCATCTATATGATATAGTATATAGCATGCATATTTTTTCTTTCAAATTTGTAAAATCTAAAGTGAAAATCTGATTGTGTTCAAACATTGTTCTAATTTTATTCTTATTGTTAAAATGTATCCCCATTATTAGAGGTTTACGCTTTAGAGTTGCTTTACATAAATATCAGAAAAAAACATTTATTTAAAATACTTAAATGAGATATCACGATAGGTACCTGGTTGGCTTCATTTGCCTGCTAAATTGAGCTGAAATCACTTCAGGAGCTGATTGCAGGACAAATTATTGAAATATATGCCTGGCTTGTGGGAGCCCCTCTGTTCATTCTCCAGCAAAATATTACCCCAGAAAACTGCACTGTATGCTTCTGACGGTCTTTTAAGTACAGGTAGCTAGAAAAGGACAACTTGACACCTTTTAGTCAGGAAAGTGTAGGTTCAGATCTGAACCATCCGTTCTTGGGTGTAAGCTGCTAGCCTCAAACACTGCTGAGGAAGCAATAGTTAAATAACTGAATGAACTCTATGGTGGTAGTTGCAACTGCACTTATCTTTGAAAACAAATAAGCACAAACCATAAAAATAAGGAATCACTGTCTTTTTTTTTAATGATAGAATCTTTTGGAAGGAAAAAATCTATCTGAATTTGAAGTATTCTTCAAAATTTTAAGGTAGAAAAGATAAAAAAGCAGGTTTCTTGAAGCATCAGGTTACTTAATGCATATTCTTATAAAGTAGATATGTTTACATCTAAATAATTGAAATTAGTTTTTTGGATTGGTGAGGCTATTAAGACTTTTATTATGGGATTCTAAAATAAAAGGTCATAGCATTTGTATAGAGGTCTGGCTCATTAGACACAGATGGCATAGAGAAGTACCTTGTCAAAAATATGTAATTGTAAACAGACTTTGAAGGATTCTAAGTATGCTTGGTGGTCACTACTGAAAGTGCTCAGGGTATCATATTAGGGCTGCCAATTGAACCAATGTCAGTCACATGTAAGGCAAATGCTCTTCCCACTGTATTTCCTCTCTCTTCCTTTTATCTTCTTGAAAATACTAGTTACTACTGCCAGTGAAATAGTACATTATTTATATTTATCTATTTATTTATTTGTATGTTTACTAGACTAGGAATATCTTGAAAACTGAATCTACAAGTATTTGTTAGAACATTGTTTCATTTATGTGGGGAGCTGAGGCCTAGTAAGTCTCTAGCTGATGCCTGAAGACTAACAGTCTCTCAAGAGGCCTAAACAAGGATGTAGCCTGCCTTTACTAAGGTCAATCTAAAAGGCTACATGAGCCATTGTGACAGTTACCTTGAGAGAAAAATATATTTTAGCCAGGGCATATTCTAGACACATCCAAGCCAAAGGGAACACTGACCCAGTAGCCTTGGGAGAAAAACATATTTTAGACAGAACATATTCTAGACACATCCAGTAGATTGGGAGAAGGGGTATTTGTTATCTATATAGCCAGGTGCTAGGAGGAGTTATGCTAGGGAATCATTGCTTATTATGTAGCTAGAAAACTTGAGGAATCTTAGGGAAAAAGCTTAAGCCAAGGGTGACGAACAGGATTTTTACCCTCACTCAAAATGACAAAATGCAATATGTGTTTAATATATTATTGTTAAAATTATATGCTTTTTTGTGAGTGTTTGTTTTGGCAGGTCATTGCGTGGTGTGGCTCTCTGACTCTCACAGTTTGAAATTTTGGCTTAGTGGTAGAACTTATTCGCCACCCCTGGCTTAAGCTGTTATCTGTGTAACGACAAGCCTTGAGAAGTAGCTCAAAGTACTTTGTTCTACACTTTCTTTACTGCTCTTTGTTTGCCCCCGACGCCATGAAAGATATATAATGTTCTGCCCTTTTTTCAATAAACGGAAGCTAGCTGATTCTCACTAGTTTTCCCATTTTCTTTGTGTGTGTTTTCTTTGTATGTTCTAAACACATATTCCCTCCGAGAAATTAACCCACGTTTGTGGTTTCCCTACAGGGGCAAGGGAGCCCAGACATTTGCACTCAGGATCACTGTGACTATTTCACGAGAATTTATGGGGTTCCTGGGATTGAATGTTGTTTGGACATACACAATGAAAAGAGCGCTACCCACTGTGCTTTCTGACCTGTATAATTTTATTTTTTAACTAGAGTTTTAAATGATCTACTGTTTTTCTTTTCTTACTGACTCTAATTTTACTATATACTTATTTACCAGTTGTATACAGCTTTCTTGTTCTTCTATAGTGATATCTTTTCACTTATCCTAACAAACAAAAACAACAAAGTCTACCTTCGGTATTTCTAATAAAGCTCTTCTAGTGACTGTAAATTTCCTAGTGACTTGCTTCTTCAAACTAGACTTTATTATCTTCATTTACTACGGAAGTATTTTCTTGCCTAAGTACTTCTCTTCCAGGGTTACACATATGTTATTCTGCTTCTTCAGTCCTGAATATTTTCTGTTAAGAAATATGAAAGCCTTAAGCTTAAAACCTTATCTATTTTCTTTTTTTTCCTGCTGCTTTTAAAATAATCTTTGTATGTGACTTCTGACAACTTAAATACTAGTGTAGTGGAACCCTGTCCAAGTTCAGTTTATTTGGGTTTTGACTTATATTTGCAGTCTATAGTTTGAGAAGCATAGTCATTATTGCTTTGAGTATACTTTCTCTTTTTGCTTCTTTTGCTATTCACATAATGCAATTATTATTTTTCAGTATCCCATACTTTCAATAGAATTTCTTCATTTTTTTTAAAATAATATCTTTATTTTGGCATCATGATTATACATGATTTTCCTAGGACCATAAAGACTTTACCTTAGACTTTGTCTTATAGTATGTGCAAAACCCAAGATCTCTAATTACAGAAGACTGACTTTGACAACCAAGACTGAACGGAACTTCTCCTAAGATCATAAAGATCTTGTGATAGTACAACCAACATGCCCAGAACTTGAAGTGCTTCATGGGTGGAGGCACCATGGAACTCTTAGGCCAAGGAAATTTTCTTTCTAATTTTCCCAACCTTTACTACATCTATGCAAAACAAAACAAAACAAAAACAAAAACTTCCCACATCCCCTCCCTGTTTTTTGTTTCTTTTTTAAATTTTATTTATATCTTCTAGATAAGGGCTGCTGCCTTTTACATAGAACCTTAGAACTTGAATCTTTTGCTTTGCCTCATATATTTCTATATCTTTCTACAAATAGAGAAAAGAAAGGAAAAAAAAGAGCTGGGATCCAGAGGCCGATTGGTCTCAGGAGCACTGAATTTAAAAAAACAAAGTCAGATCTAAATACCCAAGCTATAGTCAACAAACATAATCAAGAGAACCAAACTATAACAAGCTAAACACAAAATGGAGCTGTTACATTAGTAAGTGAAAGATTTGTAATTCACTGGGGCCAGTGAGTGGTGCTAGAGGTAAGGTGTCTGCCTTGCAAGTGCTAGCCAAGGAAAGACTGTGGTTCGATTCCCCACCCCTTGGCGTCCCACATGGTCCCCCCAAGCCAGGGGCAACTTCTGAGCGCTTAGCCAGGAGTAAGCCCTGAGCATCAAACGGGTGTGGCCCAAAAAACCAAAAAATAAATTTTTTTTAATTCACAATGGTCTCAATAAATTAAAAATAAGAATGCCTGTCTTCAATTCAGGCAGCAGAGGATGGCAGAGAAGGAAGGTGGGGGCATTCGTGGTGGGAAGGTTGCACTGGTGAAGGGGGGTGCTCTTTTTTTTTTTAACTGAAACTCAATTACAATCATGTTTTAACCATGGTGCTTAAGTAAAAATCTTATTTTCAAAAATGCCAAATTCTCTCCCATGTAGTAAAAGGACAAGAGATTGGTTAAAGAAGTAGGGATATCAAGTCTCAGGTAATGTGTCTCCTACTCACTATTGCTCTCAGCATGTGATTGACTAATCAGGACTAAGCAGATTGATTCAGGGCTAGATATCTGGTATCTTTTTTTAGCTTTATATCTGTCTTCCAAGATGGTAGGGGTGCATGCAGTCATGGCAGAGAAGGGACAACTGGTTGTAAATGATCATTCTGGACAAGAATAGGATACTGAATAGAAGTAAAGTGAGATGCATATCTCTTCAGTAACAATATTGCAAACCAATATCCAAAGGGAAAAAAGGAGAGAGAGAGACAGAGAGAGGAGAGAGAGGGAGGGAGGGAAGGAGGGAGAGAGAGACAGAGACTGAGAGAGAGAGAGAGAAGAGAGGAGAGGAGAGGAGAGGAGAAAGAAAGGAGGGAGGGAAAGGGAGAAGAGAGACAGAGAGCACAAGAGAGAGGAGAGACGGAGAGGAGAGAGGAGAAACGGAGAGAAGAGAGAAGAGACGAGATAGAGGAGAAAGAGGAGAAAGGAGAGGAGAGAAGAGAAAGAAGAGCACAAGAAAGGCGAGAGAAAGAGAGGAGGGAGAGAGTAAGTGAGAGAGGAGAGGAGACAGTGAAAGAGAGAGGGAGAAAGAGAAAGAGAGAGAGAGAATATGCTACAGAGTCAAGCAGGGGTGGGTGGGAAAAACACTGGAGTAATTGGGGGCAGGAAATGTGCTGGCACACTGGTAACGGATGTTGTACATTGTATGACTGACAGTCATGAACAACACTGTCACTGAAAAACCACTTTATTAAGTACATTGTGTTTAAATAAACTTATTCAATAAACAAAAACTAGGTTGTTAATACCCAAAGACAATAGTAAAATGTCTGCCATCATGGCAGACGGGAGAAAGCAGAGGTAGAATGGGAGGTGGAAAATGGGCATCGATGAAAGGTGGGTGATGAGAGTTCACTCCAAGTTGGGGTTGGCGGGCGGGGGGTTGTTGAGTCTAGTGATGTCCTGGCCCAGGGCCTCTGCGCACTGGCGGATGGCGTCCACTGCAGCCGGAGACTGTCTAGCGCTGCCAGCCTGGCTGGCCGGAGAGTTGCCGGGTGTCCCTGCACTGGCCCTCGGTGGTGTGTTCATATAGCGGCTCAGGGCCTCGGAGAACCGGCTGGTCGTCGGACCTGGAGACGCTCCTATTTTCCAGAACGTCGAGTCTGGGAAACTTGGCATTGGGGGGCGTCTCCAACCTGCCCCAGGAAGGGCGCAGGTGCAGGTGTTGGGGCAGCGGTTTGCCCAGTTTCAGGAGGGCAGGGGCTGGGCCAGAGCTGCTGCCCTCGGAGCCCACGTCGGGCTCTGGGCCTGCTCCAGCCACAGTGCTCCCCTGGGTGCCAGCAGGGCCAGGCTGCGGGTCTTTGGGTAGCGCTGGCAGTGCTGACCTGCCCCCGCCCATCCCGCCTCTCACCACCTCCACGCGGTACTCCGGGACTCCAGGCGAGTATCCTCATCTCCCTGCTCCTCCTCCGGCCCCCTGGGCTCCTGCTGGCCTGCCGGTGCCCCTCGTTGCGCGGAGCCAGGCGGTGGTGGAAGGAGCCAAGGCCACCTGCGTGTTCTGCAGCACCTGCGGGAGGTTGGCGTGCTCCTCGACCTCCCCTGGAGAGAACCCGGTGGCGAGGCCCGTGCAGGGGCTGGTCGGCCGGGCCGGGGCGTCTCGATGGGCCGCTGGGGGTCCGGGGCGCGGGCCGGGGGCGCCTCTCGAAAGACGACGTGGAGGAGTCCGAAGAAGAGCGAGAAGTTGCTGATCTTGGTCCTAAGGTTGCCCATGGCGGTTGAAAAGTCAAAGTGCAGCACCATTGGCCAACGCAAGAACTCTAGTCTAGAGTCGGGCCGCAAAGTCCTCTCCCTCACTCAGCCCAGAAGCTCTGAAGTCCCAACGGCTAAGCAGGGGGAAACGCCCCCCTCCCCTAGATCCCAACGGAAATTTGTTAGGCTTGTCCAGTACGTCCATGGCACCAAGTTTTCCAGGGAGTGACAATAGGCCCACACTTGGCAGGTTCTCTCCGCTCCTTTTTTTTTTTTTTTTTTGCTATTTTTTTAATTTATTTAAACACCTTAATTACATACATGATTGTGTTTGGGTTTCAGTCATATAAAGAACACCACCCATCACCAGTGCAACATTCCCATCACCAATGTCCCAAGTCTCCCTTCGCCCCACCCGACCCCCGCCTGTACTCTAGACAGGCTCTCCATTTCCCTCATACATTCTCATTATTAGGACAGTTCAAAATGTAGTTATTTCCCTAACTAAACTCATCACTCTTTGTGGTGAGCTTCCTGAGGTGAGCTGGAACTTCCAGCTCTTTTCTCTTTTGTGTCTGAAAATTATTATTACAAGGGTGTCTTTCATTTTTCTTAAAACCCATAGATGAGTGAGACCATTCTGCGTTTTTCTCTCTCTCTCTCTGACTTATTTCACTCAGCATAATAGATTCCATGTACATCCATGTATAGGAAAATTTCATGACTTCATCTCTCCTGACAGCTGCATAATATTCCATTGTGTATATGTACCACAGTTTCTTTAGCCATTCGTCTGTTGAAGGGCATCTTGGTTGTTTCCAGAGTCTGATTTTGAGACACCCAACACGGGCACTCCCATCTTCAAAGGTTGCCCTGATCAGCACATGGTTAAGGGCTAGGCAGGTTAGGCACCTACTCTGTGTTAGCTATCCCACTCTTCTCCAGGCTGTGGGATTTCTCACATCACTTACTTTTCCCGATTACAGCAGTCCAGTCGAACAAAGTTGGGGAGAGGGGGCTGAGATAGTATTGTGACTACATCCAGACAACTTGGATTCAATCCCTGGCACCCCGTAGGGTCCCAGGCCCCTCACGAGTCAGCCCTGAGTGGACAACCAGGAGTAAGGCCTGAGCATCAATGGATATTTTCTATGACCAAACAAAAATATAGAGTGCAAGATTATTATTATTGGCACACTGACATTTTCACAGGGTATTATTGGCACATAAATCAGACACATTATACTCTTGTTTGTCTTGTTTCTTAGGTTATTTCACTGGGATCCTCTCTCATCTGGCTTTGGCTTGGTAGAAAGGCACATGACATGGACAAGTTGTGGTTCCGAGAATCAAACTAAAAAGTAAAAATACATTTTAAAGGGCCAGAGAGATAATACAACAGGTACACGCAGCTGATCAGGGTTCTATCTTCAGGCCTATCCGATATAGCCCCCCCCAAAAAAATTTAGTTAAAAATCTATTTAATGCTGTACAAATACAAAGTTAACTGTAGACCTTTCCTCATTTGGGTTATTTTATAGTTTATGGGAGTAAGCGTGAACTCCCAATCTAAACAAATTTTGACAAATTTGTTCAGAACCAAATTATTTTGAAAAGAGGAAATAGTATAAACTCTGGTAACCTCTCCATGAGAACAAACTATTTACGATTATAGATTTAAATAATTACATGCTATCATTTCAGATTAATAAGGGACAATTTTATAATTTTTTCTGAACAAAAATGTCATAGTCATGCAAATTTCGGAGTAAGATCTTTTTTAAGTTGTGTGTTTTTTATTTCTATGTGATACATACGGTTATAATTATGTTTTCTATTTTTTTTAGTGCTGTACTATTGCTCCAGCAACCCTACTAAATGTCTTGATTGTATCTTCATTATTTATATTATAGTTTATATTATTGTGTATATATATATATATATATATATATATATATATGTTTGTGGGTATTTTGACACTTTTATCCCCAGTTGGAGAGGTGATCATCATCTCTTATTCTCATGCTATATTTCTTTCTCTTTTAGTTTTGGAGCCACACCTGGTGTACTCAAGAGTTACTCCTTGCTTTCACTCAAGAATTATTCCTGGGTGGCTTAGGTTACTATTTGGAGTGCTGGGGCTTATACCCCAGTCAACAGCATGCAACTCTAGCACCCTACCCACTCAATTTCGTGTTCTTGCTACTGATACTTTGAAATATGTGAGATCTATTGTGATTTCATTTGAATTTTAGATGTTTTCTATTTATGTGAAAAATGGATACTGAAATTTTGATAAGGATTGCATTGGCTTAGTATATTATGTTGGATAGCTTTCATTAGCAGGATTATGTATTCTGTCTATTTTTGATGCCATGACTGTTCTGATCATTTTCAAGTAATCACACAAATAGCTTTTAATCAGCTAGATTTCATTTGATTTGTATTATAAAAATAAATTTGATTTAAACTTCCAAATGTAGTGACTAGAAGGACAATACAGGAGTTAAAGCATGTGACTTCTGTTCAGTTTGATCTCTAATACTATATATGATCCCTGAAGAACCACCAGAAGTTATCCCTGAGTGCAAAACCAAGAATAACCCATGAACTTTACCAGGGATGGCCCATCCTTCACCACACAAAAAATGTGCAAATGTATATGGCAAGAACGTTGAGTTGATTATAGCATATTTTCTTATTAATTCCCTGAGTATAAAAAGTTTTGTGGCTATTGGAGACTGATTAATATTGAAGTTGAACACTTGTGGGGGACAGGACTCCCAAACATAATACTCATGGGATTCAGAAGCCACTCTAAATCATTTATAGTCAATATATGATCATAAATAACCATATAGGACAATATATATGGCCAATAGATAGTCATATATGACCAAATGATTCAATATTTGGGACTACTGGTGCTGGGAACCTCCAAGTTTACATCAACATCACTTGGGGCAATGAGTTTTGTAAGAATTGGAATCCTGGCCTTATGTTGTCATTCCCACCCTGAAAAATTTTAAACTTTAAATAAAAATAATTCAGGTTTGTGGGTGGCAGCTTTAAAGCACATAGCTAATGGTAAAGCACGGGGTCAGCATGAGTGAGCTCTGAGTTTGATTTCAACATTCTGATATTGCTATTGTTTAAATATCTGTTTAAAATGAAAAAGTACTTAGCACCCCTCCTGCCCAGACTATGGTGGCAGCTCAGCTTCCCTCCTGGCCTGGTCTCACCCACCCTAGCAACTTAAGTGTTGGGGGCCACAAACTTTCTCATCGTGCCCGCCCCACAAAAGTAAACTTTGGGGAAACAGAAGTGGCCATCAATGGCAGATTGGGGGAGGCCGAAAGTGACGAAAGCTTTTGGTCATGGAACCTAGTGATAGTACCAGCACCATCATGGAAGAGCCTGGCAGGCTGCAAGAGTTGGTGAAGACCCTGGACTTGCAGACCTGCATATTTATTGTGGGTGCTGAGATGAATATCAAAGAGTGTAAGGAGTCCATTGCTGCCTCTGTCAGCATTCCCTCTGAAAGAACAATGGGTCATCTACCAGGGTTGAGTTCTTCAGGTTGATAAGAAGCTCCAGGAATACAGTGTTGGGGGAAAGGTTATTCACTTGGTGGAATGGGCTCCTTCTCACTCAGCTCCCTTCTGGAACATCTTCTGGGACAGGTTCTGCCTCAATTACTCATGGTGGGGGGACCCCTGCCTGGTACTTTGGGGCTTGGGGCCTCTGTTTATGATCGGAATGGCAACATCTATGTCATGGTTGGAACCTTTGACTCCCTAGTGACTGCTCTGCTGTGGATGAATGTTCACATCAACATGGAACTGGCCAAGATTCAGAGTGAGCGTTGTGTACGGCTGGTGATGGTCAGCACATGATCAGGGATATACAGAGCTTATTATCCGGAATGGGAATGTCGAGGGGGTGGGGGTGGACTCAAGCACAACACGGTCAGCAGCCCCCCTGAGCCAATAGCCTCAAGATCTCTGCCTCAAAACCTGTTGAAAGTGAAGTTTCTCCTTCAGAGCCCATGCCCCATAGCTCCCACATCTGCCCCAGAAACAAATGCACCCCAATTATCCTTCTGCGGAATATGTAGAGGTGCTCCAGGAACTACAGCGGCTTGAGAACTGTCTCCATCCTTTTCTGCAGCCCTACTATGAGGTTCTGGGTGCTGCTGCCACCACATATTGTAACATCAAGAGAGTTGTGAAGAGGACCAAGGGCTGATCAACCCGGTGGGAGAGTGTCTGCAGCTGTTGGGCAATACCTTTTTGATGCTGTCTGACCTGCGCTGCGACCTTCCTGTGCACCCCACGATACTTGCATGTGGTTCGGCCCAGGTCCCTGGCACCACCAACACAGCTGCTACAGCTGGCCCTGCCCCTGGAGGACCTGCTCAACCTCCACCTCCCCAGCCCTCCACCACTGATCTTCATTTTTTTCAGCTTCTGGGGAATCTGCTGGGGCCTACAGGGCCAGGAGCTGCAGGGCCTGGCATGGTTTCTCCCACCATCACTGTGGCAATGCCTGGTGCCCCTGCTTTTCTCCAGGGTATGACTGACTTCTTGCAGGCAGCACCAACGACCCCTCCTTCCCCTGCGACACCTCCACCTCCACCCCAGATCCAGAGCAGCAGACCACACTGCATCACGCTTGCCTCCTGGAGGTGCAGGGAGCCTTGGAGGCCTGGGCCTTTAGAGCTTGCCACTGGACTTTGACACTTCTATGCTGAAGGGTGTGCCCAGCTCCCTGCTGGGCTCTCAGGGTGCTCGGGCTGGCAGTAGTGAAAATATTGCTGCCTTTATACAATACCTCAGTGAATCCAGCAACATCTTTGAACCTGTGGCTGATGGGGCCCTTGGAGTCTTTGAAGTCCTGCTCTCTCCCCAGCGACAGAATTTTTCCGTGGTGGATGTGGTGATGCAACTCCATGGGCATTTCCAGCCACTGCAGCAACTCCAGCCACAGCTTTGATCTTTCTTCCACCAGCACTACCTGGGTGGCCAGGAGCCCACACCTGGTAATATCTGGTCCCTGGGCCAGAATATGTGCGGGAGAGTTTTTCTTTGGTGCAGGTTCAACCAGCTGTGGACATTATCCGGACAAATTTGAAATTTCTTTAAGAGCAGTTTAATAGCATTGCTTCTCATGTGATTCACTGCAAAGACAGTGGATTTGAGTCCCATTTGCTGGAGTTGTGTAAACAGGGCCTGTCTGAATACTTGGAACTGAACCTTCACTGCTTGGGAGGACAGCAGATGGAGCTTGCTGCCGTCATCAATGGCAGAATTTGTCACATGTCTTGTGGAGTAAATCCATCGTTGGTGAGCTGGGGGTCTACTATGATGGGATTGAGACTTCAGGGGTTCTGGAGCACATGTCTGTAGGCCCTGATGTCATCCTCACATACATTCGAAGAATTGGATCCTCCCCAGCCACTTCCTGCGGAGCCACTGGAAATTCAGGGATCAGAGAGAACTTCCCCTGAGCCTCAGCTGGAAAATGCTTCTCCAGCCCCTGGAATAACAGCAGAATAAGCCATGTCCTGAGGCCCACCTCCTGTTGAGGGGTGTTCCCGAGACGAACAGGATGGAGCATCAGCTGAAACCGAGCCTTGGGCGGCAGCAGTTCCCCCAAAATGGGTCCCTATTATCCAGCAAGATATTCAAAGCCAGCGCAAGGTGAAACCACAGCCTCCTTCGAGTGACGTCTACCTCATTGATATGCCAGCCAAGAGAGGCAAACTCTGGGCTGATATACAAAAGTGACTGCAGGAAGATCCCAACTACAGCCCCCAGAGCTTCCCTAATGCCCATCGGGCCTTTGCTGATGACCCTAGCTATCTATGACCTTCCCATGTCAGGGGACCCCTTACAGTATTTAAGAAATAATATGTCAGATTTTCCTGCTCCCCCCAAAAAATGTACTGAGAAATATTTATAGACAAAATAATGTTCTTATTTTTTTATTTTTATTTTTTTACTGTTTTCTTTTTTAAATTTACTCTTTTGAATATTTTTCTGGGAAAAAAGTGGGAAATCAAGATTAAGAATTGGGGCTAGTTGTGGAAACCATGCTTGGAACAGGGGTGAAGGGAGGACAACATTGGTTGTCCTGATTCCTTGTCACTGTGTACCTTAAATATTCCTGTGAAAGATTTATAATTCACTTTGGTCACAATAAAAAAATAAACCCCCGACATGAAAGAATTGGGGCTGGAATGATAGCACAGCAATAGAGTGTTTGCCTTGCAAGAGACCAGCCCAGGACAGGCCTGGGTTTGATCCTCGGCATCCCATATGGTCCCTCATACCTGCCAGGAGTGATTCCTGAGTGCAGAGCCAGGAGTAACTCCTGAGTGTTCCAGGTGTGGCTCCAAAACAAAAACAAAGAAACAAAAAAACAGAAAAATGGAAAACAAGATTAAGAATTAAGTCACAGTAAGGAAGGCTTTTATTTCTATATAAAAACTGATACTATTGTCAATTATTAATGCTGCTAATCATAGATACTGGCAATTAAAAACAAATATTTGAATTTATTGTTATTGATAATAAATATGACATATAAACACACATATTCATATGAATATTTTGCATGTTTCATATAAACATTCATATAATTATTATATGTTTTATATGACATGCAATCTATTATATAATTATGTGGATTATAAATATTTACATAAATAAAATTTATGTAAACATACAAAATAAAACACATATGTAAAATAAATAAATAATTGATATTAATAAAGTATAAATAAAATTTAAAATATTAATAATAAATAACTTTGTTTCAAAATTACCTTTCTTTTCAAAAATATACTCAGTATTCTGTAAAATCCTAAGAAATAATTAGAATAAGGAAATCACCAAATATGAATTTTATTTTTTTCCCTTTCACAAAGTTACTAAATGAGTCTGAGTATTTGGATCAAGTACAAGGATCCTTGCTGTCTTGGCAGCTCTTCTGCAAGATTTTGTCAGCAAGCCAACAACACATGAAGAGCAGGCACAAGTAATTACCATGACAACTTAAGATAGAAGAAAAGCTCTGAGATTTTCCAGATACAAACATTTTCTTAGTGACAAATCGGTGCCAATATTTTGTTATAATATATGCCAGGCAACCTGCTCCTGAAAGACCCAGCAGCCCATCCACCACCATCTTCCCCACAGAAAAATGACCTGCTCCGCATCAAGCTCCAAAAGAAAGTAATGGCTGTTGACACTTCCCATGTAGTACCATCCTGGCTGATAAGAAAGAAAGGGGAGTGGGCAGATTCCCCATTCATGCTGTAGCATGAACTACAGCAATCATAAGAACACCCTATGTCCTTCAACAGAAACAGCCCAACTCCACAACTTAATGCTCACCAATGCCCAAACTACCAAACTTGTTTTAGATCTATAAATCCTAGACACCTCAATATCTTGTAGTAGTGCCATTCCGGTAAATTATAGGAATCCTGTTTGGAGAGTTCTATAATACTCTACTAACTTCAGTGAGTCTAAACAATAATACAGAAGACTCAACTAGCATCAACTCCAGCACAGAAAAAAAATCTTAAACGTTGACTTAAGTTACTCTATGGAAAATATAACACTCACTTTAAGTTGACCTGTGTTGTTCTAAATTTTGGTAATTCCATTTGCCCTTGTGTTTTAACAAACAATATGAAGTTAATTTGTTTGTACCTGTATTAAGGCAAGCTATGTTGGTTGGGTGAGAGATTGAGGACCATAGTGAAGGGGAAATCATAATGGAGGTAGGGCTGTTGTTTGAATAATAAAGGCCTGGAACTGTAACAGTGTTATGAACAGCTTGGTAAATCAGTGTTATAATAAAAATTAAAAAAAAAGAGATAAGCTGGGGGAGCAATTTGGGGGTAAACTTTTCACAGAAACACAAATGCACAAATAAACACAGATATATAATTAGAATTAACAAATAACTAGCAATCTGGAGCTTCAAAATGTAAATCAAACTGTAAATTTGTAAATTTTGTAAATCAAAATTGGAAAGTTCATATGTAAAGAAAAATGAAATCCTCATTAGCATTAAGAAAATTCTAAGAACTTCATATCAGGATAGCACCACCATTGCAACCAGCATGTCTACCATCACCTGTTTTCAGAACTGTGATCCATTGATAGCGTAGCAGGGGTATCAAACTCAATTTACCTGGGGGCCGCAGGAGGCAAAGTCGGGGTAATCCTTAGAGTGCAAAGTCAGTAGTAAGCCTTGAACATTTGGGGTGTGTGTGTGTGTGTGTGTGTGTGTGTGACCCAGACAACTAAGACAAAACAAAACAATGTTGTATGGAGGGCTGCAAACGGCCTGTGGGCCGCAAGTTGAGTGAATAAATAACATCATCCGCATGCATGTGATGTGAGAACATTTGAAATAAAAGACAGATAGAAATGCTAAAAATGGTTTTTTTATTTCACATGGAAAATTTTCTTATTTTGATAGGGAAAAAGCATTCAATATTTGTCAATCTAAAAGCAGATTCTTAATAATGTCTTCACATTAGTTCTGGGTATACATTTAAAGAAGATTGTACTAATAGGTTTTAAACTTACCTGGGTTAACCTCAGATGGTCATCAGCTCCACATATTAAAATCAACATGGTCCTAGCTCAATATAGTAGGCTGCCTATCACTATAGAAATCAATATTAGAATATGTCATCCAGGAAATAGCACCACATGCAATCAGTATATTGAATCTTTTATTTATTTATTTATTTATTTATTTTAATTATGAGAATAATGATGCAAAGAAAGAGGACAAGGTAAAGTTACCGTGGAAAGACAACCACCAATAAACAGAGTTCTTAGAAGAAATCCCCTTGCTGACACCTTAATTTTGAACATAAAGTCAAGGAACATTAAGAAAAAATAAAACAGAACCCATGTACAATTACTTTGTCCCTCAAATCTCCAGATATACATTATAACATTTCTTAGTGGTACACAAAGCAATTTAAAGCCATGATATTTGTGTAACTCCTGAAACATTGAAGGCATAGTAGTTTTTACATTTCCATGCATATGCATATTAGTTTATGTTAACCTCAAAAGTTTAAGTAGGTTTTTTTTTTAATTTAAGGTTTAGAGTCAAAGGAGCAAAGTAAAAACGGTGTTAGAGTGGCAATTATTGTTTGCATAGGCCCACCAAAATATGGGTGACATGGAAAGAAAAGCCTTGGCATAAATACAAGGAGACCCTACCCCTGAAGTTTCCTAGCATAAGACCAGCTCTAGGTTCCAGCAGAATAGTTTGTCTAATCCAAGTTCTTGTCTGTAGTGCCAATTCAGTTTTATTTTTCAAACAGTCTCTGTTGTTGGCAAAAGATCCTGGAATCTGCTTATCCTACATTGAAGTCAGGCTGGTGTTGAGCATCCTCTAGTTTCACCTCACAATTAAAGGGCAATGCAGAGAGCCCTGTCCAGTAAGCAGGACATTATTGTTGTTAAGTCTTCTCAATGTTAAGGGAAGTCTCTTTTGAGTAGTTTGATGTCAGAGCAGCGGTAGGATCTTCCCTGGTAGAGGATTGCTTCCAGGTGATGTTATAGGCAACGCTGGATGTTTTGTAGGTGACTTCCCTAGTTCAGGGATGAATGGAGAATGTCCATTTTTCTGAGGCCTGTGCCAGGTGATTATGTCAATGTTCAGGGTGTAAGGTCCAATTGCACTACAAGTCTTGTAGTGCAAAACTCTATTAGATAAGAACTTATTTGTATGTATAGAATTTCACCATTTTAATGTGCTTATGCAAACAAGGAATAATGCCACGTGGCATTATTGGTACATATAGGGGCTGCAAGAATAAATCCTACAATCCCTGTGACTTGGTTCATACATAAGCGATAAACTGAGGGAATTTTTCACCAAATTCCTTATTGATCAGTTCACAAAGAGAAGAAAAGATAAAAAGTAGGGAAAATCGTCACTAAATAAGAGAATATTAAATAAGAGATATAGCTGTCAAAGAAAATAGATATAAAAAATTCAAGGGGCATATTTGCTGTTTTATACTTTTGAAATGGGTGGGTGGGTGTTAAATCCAGTGCACCACGTTGGTCTGTAATTTTGGATGGTGCAGTGCTGAAGTGAAAAAGGGTAAATGTAGAGTAATGATAGTTTGGGGTGAGAGAGTAAAAGAGTAAAAATGAGTTTTGTAGGGATGTGATAAAGAGCAGAATACAAGGGCCCGGAGAGATAGCACAGCGGCGTTTGCCTTGCAAGCAGCCGATCCAGGACCAAAGGTGGTTGGTTCGAATCCCGGTGTCCCATATGGTCCCCCGTGCCTGCCAGGAGCTATTTCTGAGCAGACAGCCAGGAGTAACCCCTGAGCAGCGCCGGTGTGGCCCAAACACCAAAAAAAAAAAAAAAAAAAAAAAAGAGCAGAATACAAAATGGACATTCTGCATACATAAAAACAAATCAGTATATATTGTGTTTGGAACATGTAGACTGGTATGAAATTACCAGTGACTGTCTGAGTACAGCCAAGCAACTATCTGCCACCCCCAGTTAAGCTCCTCCAAGTGTAAAAAAGGCCTTTGGCACAACGAAATCCATGCTGGCCGAGACTCCTGGCTCCCAGGAAGGAAGGAGATCCTTCCCAAGCAGGAAGGCTAGAAGTTCAAAGCCTGCACCCTAAGCCTTCCTCTGGAGCTGGCTTGGGAGTGGGGAAAGCCTAGGGTACTCCATTAGCTACTCCCAGGAACCCATCTTGCTGGCTTTCCCAGGCATGTGGCCCAGGGGAAGCCCTGGAGCTCCGGAGGAAATAGGTAGAGGGGTGCTGGGGTAACCCAAGTCCCGCACCCCGGCCCTAGGCCAGGTTAAAAAGGCCTTTGGCACAACGGACTATATCGAATCTTGCTGCCATTCAAAATAAGTATGATCCAAGGCTTACAAGTCTAGTATGTAATAGAACTAAAAAGAAAACCTTCTGTTGTTGAAAGTTTTTGTAAGATCAGCCTTCTGAATTAGTTTTTAGGAGATTATTTGGCCCATGAATGGCCTTTTCCTGGCTGGGTGGGACATTATGGTAGTTCTCAGTCCTGGGTAGAGAAGATGCTAAACTTTCTCTTGGGAAAACCTTTATTGTCTGTAGGTCACTGTGGTTACTGATGCCAGTATGGGGATTGAGGAATCTAACTTTTCCTTTTTTCTTTTTTGACCACATCCACACTGAGGTGGATACTAGAAACACACCTTTCTTAGGAGGTGCAACGCTTCTCAGTCTGTTTTTCTGCTCTTGGTGGGGATATGTTCAAGACTCAAGTAAAGAACTTTCAAAGACAGCTTGTGTTTTATTCCACAATAGAAGTCACTCCAATACAATAGATGGCTTGTCTATTTAGTTTTGTCAAGGTTCACATGTTAGACGTAGTTTTTATGCACTATGTTCTCATTTGCATTTTCTTTAAAACCTCATTTCTTTGGGATTAAACTAGTTATTTTTTGGAGCTGGTGTGCTCTTTAGGATATATAGTTGGATCTGTTTTTTGATGAATTTAAGTAAGTGCTAATTCCTGTTAGGAGCAATAGCATGGACACTGACAGGCTATAAATATTAATGTCCTGGGAGACAAAGCAGCGTAGAAATGAAAATAAGTGGAAGTACTAGGAATCTCACCAATAATAGAACTTGGGGAAACAAGGCAGAGGTTTTTTATGAAGAGTTTACTTTGACACTAGCAAATAGACATCATCTTAGGATGCTGAGCACCAATTTCAAAAACACTTTGACTTCCTTTTTCTTTTCTTTTCTTTTCTTTTCTTGTTTTTTTTTTTTTTTTTTGTTTGTTTTTGGGCCACACCGGCGCTGCTCAGGGGTTACTCCTGGCTTTCTGCTCAGAAATAGCTCCTGGCAGGCACAGGGAACCATATGGGACACCGGGATTCGAACCAACCACCTTTGGTCCTGGATCGGCTGCTTGCGAGGCAAACGCCGCTGTGCTATCTCTCTGGGCCCCACTTTGACTTTCTTGAATGTACTTAATAATCTTAGAGTGTCATGCTAAATTTCATATATTATAAAATGTTATTTTTTAAAACTATAAATTAAAGGTTATTATTTATTTATACTCTCTTCCTTAAGATATGTCTCTCTTTGAGGGCCAGAAGAACTGATCCATGGTACGAAGCTTGTCACAAAGAGTGGGGAGTGCAGTTATGGAAGAAAAAGGACTACTATGGTAATGATAGTCGATGATATTTGGAAATGATCGCTCTGGACAAGAAACTGAGTGCTGAAAGGAGGTATGGTAATATGCATGATACACCTTCAATAACAATATTGCAAACCTCCATGTCTAAAGGGAAAAAAGTAAGAGAGAGAAGGAAAGGAAGAAGATGGAGGAGTGGAAGAAGAGGAAAAGAAAGAAGGCAAAGAAGGAGATAAAGAAGAAGAAAAGGAGTAGAAGATAGAGGAGGAGGAGGAGGAAGAACAGGGGTGGAGGAGAAATAATAGGAAAATGTTATAGACGCAGTCAGGGAGGGCAGGAAGGAAAGTGGAAATTTTGGTGGTGGGAAATGTACAGTGGTAAAGCATTGTGTATTGTGCATTGTATTACTGAAGCTCAATCATGAACAATTTTGTAACTGTATTTCATGGTGATTCAATTAAAAGTTTTATTAAAAAAGATAGGTCTCTCTTGCATGTAATATAACCTTCAAATTTTCTCTCATTCGTGGGGTAATGTGCCATGTACCTTCTAGTAGTCTGTGGTCTGACTTTATCTTTGTTTAAATGTATTGATAACAGCTTAATATTTTCAGAATGCAATATACTGATATCTATGTTAAACATAAACATATAGAGTTATAAGGGAAGGACACTAGACAAGTGATGTGAAATAATATTTTGGTTGTTTCTGTATAGTAAGAACCCTTGGTTCCTTATTTCTGCCTTAGACACTGTCTTCAAACAAATGATAGAATCTTTGGCAAAAATAATTTTTTTGACTCTTTAAGCCTTTTATTTATTTATTATTTTTTTTAATTATGAGAACAAGGATGCAAAGAAAGAGGACAAGGTAAAGTTACAGTGGAAGGACAATCACCCATAACATAATTCTCAGAAGTCCCCTTGCTGATATCTTAACTTTGAAATTTCAGCCAAAGAACATTAAGACAGAATCCATGTATAATTACTTTGTCCCTCAAGTCCCCAGATTGTAACACATTATAATATTTCTTAACAGCACATAAGGCAATCCAAAGCCATAAAACTTATGTAACTCCTTAAACATTACAGGCATAGTATTTTCTTACATTTCCATATACATGCATATTAGCGTAAGTTAACCTCAAATTTTAAGTGAGTTCTTTTTAAGGATTAGAGTCAAAGGAGCACAGTAAAAATGGTGTTAGAGTGGCAATTGTTGTTTGCATAGGCCCACCAAAATATGAGGGACATGGAAAGAAATAACCTTGGCCTAAATACAAAGAGACCCGACCCCTGAAGTTTCCTGGCACAAGACCAACTCTAGCCTCCTGTTGGAGACTGACCTGTCAGAGGTCATTTTTGCTGTCTTCTGCCTTAGCCCAGCTTTTCACCTAAAAGCTGCCTACGTGCAGTTTTGCTGTAAGCCCTTGAGTTAACAGGAAAAGCATTTGCAGCTGCAGGAGATAATTAACTCTATAGCCCGGAGAAAGAGCAATATAGCCCGGTACCATTCCCAGAAATAAGGTTTTATTCCCTTAACTACATTCCTGAGTTAATAGCTAAATGCGACAAAGCTTGCCCCACCATAAAACCTGCTGAGAGTTCCGGAAAGTGGTCTGCAAACCCTACTTTAGGGTCATAGGGCAATTCCTTGAAAGCTGCTGACTTAGGAATGATTGTAAAATTGTCACTGCTTCTACCTCCCTTCTGGAAAATGATTTACTGCCTTTGTTTCATGGTTTTCGCTCCAAAATGTATGATTGACACCACCTTTTACCTGCCCCGTTCTCCTTCTCTATATAAGAGATGCAGGACCCTAATAAAGTCACCTTTGAACGGTCTAATCGCCAAAGGTCATTATTACTAACCTCTCTCAGATTTTTACAGGTGTGGTTGTGCTTCAAGCCCTGCTAAATAAAGGTGCGGTCGTCCGTGAGCCTCTCGACTGATTCCTGCTGGCCGGGCCCCTCCGGGGGGCTTGCAGGACCCCACAGCCTCCAGGCTAGCTAGATCGTCCAATCCAAGACATTGTCTGTAGTGCCAACACACTTTTATTTTTCACACCGTCTCTCTTGTTGGTATCATGTTTCTGTATTAAAGATCCTGGAATCTGCATATCCTACACTGAAGTCAGGATGTGGAGTGTCCTCTCCTTTCACCTCACAATCAAAGGGCAATGCAGGGAGCCCTGTCCTGTAAGCAGGTCGTTGTTGTTGTAGTTAAGTCTTCTCAGTGGCAAAAATAATTTTAATTACTTTTGTAATAATAAAAATGAGGCGTTAAAGCAATTGGAGGTTCAAATATATTTATACATATATTTTATGTACCTATATAATTGTTTAGGTCACAAGTAAAAGTTTCTGGTACTGATACAAAAACACTGCCTAACCCCCACTTTAGTGCTCTTGACCCTCCCTGCAACCCTCTGTCCACTCTGGCACAATATTTCTTCCCTCCCAGCCCTGCCCTTGATATTTGCTAACGGTCAGCAATGGCTTTGATGCACACTAACCTCCCTTAGCACTACTCATGTGGTTCCACTTCTGTTCCCTTGTTCCTTCTTGGAAGATTCTTATGTCCTCTTATCTCCTCCTCCCTTCCCTCACACCCTCAGATCTGTATTCTAGTCTCTGAGGTTTATTGTTGATTGATATTCCCCGTATCCTTTTTTAACATTCATAATTCTAAAAGCAGAAGGAATTTGAACCATGAGGAATACTTTTGGGGGTAAGATTAACTTGAGTTTTAAATCTTCTCCAACTTATATTTCATCCTTTAAAATTATGGATATATAATTCTGTTACATGCACCATTCATATTTCTCTTAGTATTTTATTTTTATTTTTTATTTAACTTTAAGGGAAGCTATATAATAGCATAGCAGTACAATTATATAACCAATCTTCTTTTAATGCTTCTAGCTAGTTTGGCAGATCACTAACAATATTGTGCTAATACTGGGACACCGGTTATACTCCAAATGTCCTCTGAGGAGGGTTTTGCAAACACTCAGATGTGTCTTGACCAAGACCTGGATTTCTTTTTCTTTCTTTCTTTCTTTCTTTCTTTTCTTTCTTTCTTTCTTTCTTCTTTCTTTCTTCTTTCTTTTCTTTCTTTCTTTCTTTCTTTCTTTTCTTTCTTTCTTTCTTTCTTTCTTTCTTTCTTTCTTTCTTTCTTTCTTTCTTTCTTTCTTTCTTTCTTTCTTTCTTTCTTTCTTTCTTTCTTTCTATTTCTTTCTTTCTTTCTTTCTTTCTTCTTTCTTTCTTTTCTTTCTTTCTTTCTCCTTCTTCCTTCTTCCTTTCTCTTTCTTTCTTTCTTTCTTTCTTCTTCCTTTCTTTCTTTCTTTCTTTCTTTCTTTCTTTCTTTCTTTCTTTCTTTTCTTTCTTTCTTTCTTCGTCTTTCTTTCTTTCTTTCTTTCTTTCTTGCTTTCTTGCTTTCTTGCTTTCTTGCTTTCTTGCTTTCTTGCTTTCTTGCTTTCTTTCTTTCTTTCTTTCTTTCTTGCTTTCTTGCTTTCTTGCTTTCTTGCTTTCTTGCTTTCTTTCTTGCTTTCTTGCTTTCTTGCTTTCTTTCTTTCTTTCTTTCTTTCGTCTTTCTTTCTTCTCTTTCTTTCTTTCTTTCTTTCGTCTTTCTTTCTTCTCTTTCTTTCTTTCTTTCTTTCTTTTTCTTTCTTTCTTTCTTTCTTTCGTCTATCTTTCTTTCTTCTCTTTCTTTCTTTCTTTCTTTCTTTTGGTTGCTTTTATTCTTTTCTTTTTTCTTTCTTTCTCTTTCTTTCTTCTCTTCCTTTTTTCTTTTTCTTTCTCTTTTCTTCTTTCTTTCTTTCTCTTTTCTTCTTTCTTTCTTTCTTTCTTTCTTTCTTTCTTTCTTTCTTTCTTTCTTTCTTTCTTTCTTTCTTTCTTTCTTTCTTTCTTTCTTTCTTTCTTTCTTTCTTTCTTTCTTTCTTTCTTTTTTCTTTCTTTCTTTCTTTCTTTCTTTCTTTCTTTCTTTCTTTCTTTCTTTCTTTTCTTTCTCTCTCTCTCTCTCCCTCCCCTCTCTCCCTTCCTTTCTTCCTTCCCTCCCTCCCTCCTTCCCTCCCTTCCTTCCTTCCTTTATTCCTTCCTTTCTTCCTCCCTCCCTTCCTTCCGTCCTCCCTCCCTCCTCCTCTCCCTCCCTCCCTCCCTTCCTTCCTTCCTTCCTTCCTTCCTTCCTTCCTTCCTTCTTTCCTCCCCTCCCTCCCTCCCTCCCTCCCTCCCTCCCTCCCTCCCTCCCCTCCTTTCCTTCCCTCCCTCCCTCCCTTCCTTCCTTCCTTCCTTCCTTCCTTCCTTCCTTCCTTCCTTCCTGCTTTTTTCTGGCTTTTGGGCTACACTTGGTGACTCTCCGGGGTTAGTTACTCTTGGCTATGCATTCAGAAATTACTCCTGGTTTGGGAAACCATATGGTAAGTAGGGCAATCTGTCTTAGGTTAGAGCACATGCAAGGCAAATGCCCTACCACTTGTGCCACAGCTCAGCCCCCAAGACCTGAATTTCTTAAACTGCAAATTGCAGAAAATGGGTTTGAATGCCAAAAAATTGCTGTGTTTTAATTTATAAGTCAACTGACCTTGAAGAGTGCCACACACATTTGAACCTAATTTTACTCTTCTTGATGGCCAAGCAACCTGTTAGAGTAACAATAGGTATGCTTTTAATATAATTTTAATTTATTTGTTGACCTATTATTTTTTGTAAAATCGTTCTTAGTTTGGAGCTTGGGTTCACTCCTGACAGGGCTGAAGGGATCACATTGTACCAAGGATGGAACTTGGCCTCCCAAATGCAAAGCATGTACACTCATCCTTTGAGCATCTCCCTAGCTCAAGGGTTTTTACTTATTCAGTTACTGTACCTTAGATCATAATATATCAGTCATCTACAGGGAGAACCTCCTTCCTTATGCTGTGATTATTTCTGTTTTATTTTTTTAATTTTTCCAGATATTTTATGGCCTGATATAATTATTTAAACTGCATCTTTAGACACTGAACTCCACAGTTAGAAAACCCCATTATGCCTTTAATAATTTTGCATAACAGAAATTTTCTCAACAGTGAGGACAATTTAAAAAATGATTGCATTTAAACAAAAATGGGCAGAAGTAGCTTCAAGTCATACTTCATGCTTTTCATAGTATTTGCTTTGCATATACTGGGTTCCATCTTTCAGCATCTAAAACAATTAAAATCAATGGACAAAGTGAAATAAAAAGAGAAGGGAGATCCCGAGTAGCTGAGTATCACTGATCCCGAGGTTTGAACTATCTGATGTAGTTGGCCAATCATCACCAGGAATATCTACAGACCCCTAATAATTGCTTGGGAGATCCAAAGAAAAAGGGAGAAAAATAATATATATAAAATATGTATTATTTTGTCTGACTCATGAACCACTTTGAAAATTTTATGAACTTGAAGAGAATAATGAGGTATAAAAAAAAGAAAAATATTATATCATCTTTTTGCTATTAGGGGACACATCCAGTACTGTTCCTATTTACTGCTAGCTCTGTGCTCAGGGGTCCATATGTGGTGCTGGGAATCAAATCTCTGTCAGGGGGTGCAAGAGAAATTCCTTACTAGCTGTATTATCTCTCAGACCTTACACCACTTTTTTAACTAACTTACTATAGGTGATATTACAGGAAAAATAAATATGACCATTTTGTTTTCTGTGTATTTATTCCTAATCGATTTATCTTTGTTACTGTCATGGTATGTTGTATTCTTGCTGTTCTTTCTAATATTCCACAAGTGTGTATGTGACTAGAAGTATAGACATAGGTTTTTTGTGCTATTGGAGATGACTAAAATATTTCTATAGAAAACCCAAGTTATTACTCAAGGCTGAGCAGAGAACAGAACTTACAGTAGCCTCCATCCAGAAAGGATCTTCTTTCTCAGGACAGGGTCCATGACAGAAAATATAAAAACAAATATTATATTTGCTTGCATAATTTAAAATAACTATTAACCTCCCTATCTCTTTACATAAAAATTAATATGCTGTAAATTATTCATGAATAATGAATATACTCAGAAAACAAAAAAATGCTGTGAAGATGATGAAAATTAAAACCTGGGGTTGTGACTCAGTAGGTAGGCATGAGGCCAGGGATTCAGTCCCTGGCATGGGTTGGACCCACATGTTGAGTTCAATCTTGGCAGCACAACAAGATCTCTAGTATCTTATGTCCAGTGTGTTTAATGGTCACAGCCATTGTAATTATATATATATATACATATATATATGTATATATGTATATATATGTATAGCTCCAAACTATATACATATATATAGTATACACTATATAGTATTGTATGGTATCATCTTTATAAGGAATGAAAAAAAACAGAAAATGTTTTTTGTCTTTTGGGATCACACATGGATTCAGAACTTACTCCTATGTCTGTTCAAAGGGTTCATTTTTGACTGAACTTGAATGGTTATTTATGATGCTGGGGATCAAACCTAGGTTATCAGCACACAAGGCAAACACCCTATTCACTGTTCTATTATTCAGTTCCCAAAAAATATATCTTTAAGTAAATTTTAAAAACATGAAAAGTGAGGTTCCATGTAGAAATATGGAGCTTAAAACACATGCTAAGCTTGTGGTTGGCTAGTGGTTCTCCAATATCGCATGGTTCCCCAAGCACCGCCAGGTACTGACCTGGAAGTTATTGAATACAACACACACTGGGGTGGCCCAGGTAATCCTGACACTAAAAGGTCCAAGCATCATCATATCAATTGACAGATAATTACCTGGAGGGGTCAACAGGCCATTGAGTTCCACTGTGAAACCTCCTTCTACTCATGCCAACAAAAAGATAATGTAAGATTCAATAGAATGACCCAATGACAGTGGGAAAAAGTCTGAACATTGAGAAATGCAGACACTTTGGTTCTGGAAATCCAGACACTGCCACACAGGTGGTAAACTATCACATCCATATCTCTGGGTGGACTTCAGGAGCTGTGATATATTATGCCAACCTCTGTGACTAACTCAGGAACTGGAACAGCAGGTCCCAGGAACAATAGGTAGAGCTATTCAGAACAATAGCTGGAAGGAGAGGAGAAAGAATACGCAGAACAAATGAAGATCAGAAGATAGCAAAAGCTCTCTCTAGGTAATCTAAGAAAAACACAAATCTTTTGTGATGAAAGGACTTCTTGTAGAAAAGTTAGCTTAATAGAGAGAAAAGAAGCTTTTTTTTTTTTTTTTTAAAGGAAGGGAGTTTCATGCTTATGGTTGATCCACGCTGGTTCTGTGTTGAGATTTTTGATAATAGTGAGAATTAAACATGGATAGCTAATATAGGGCAAGAGCCCTGTGCTATCTTTTAAGTTCCAGAAGCTTTTTATACTGGTATTGCTCATTGGAGAAAGTGACACATGCTAAAAATCTGAACCAGAATATGTATGATTTAGCTTAATGATAATTCATAGCATGATGAAAAGTTTGTTTTTCCAGTCTCATTCTTGTCCTCATCTTGCAACGTTGCCTATAGAATAATTAAAATTTTCTCTGTTGCTGGGCTGTTTATTTATAGATATGACTTGTTTAAGTTTTTCTCTAAAAATGTTATTTTAGTGCTTATATTTCTAAGAAAATGAGATCATAAATGTTAGATATATTTGTTCAGTAAAACATAAACGCCTTCAACTTATACAATGATACATGCCAATTATATTATAGCAATAAAGCAGAGAAGAAATAAATGTGTACTCTGCCGTTTCTCAATTGTCACATTAATAGTTTTCAATGTTTATTTTTCATATTTATTTGTAAGTACTGATATAAACATAACTTTCTATTCCATCAGTATTTTTATAAAAACTTGTTACCTACTGTCAACTACATGAACTATCTAATTCATCACTATAATAAATAATACTGTGATAAACAAAATATAGAATTAATTTTTTTCAGATTATTCTATGATGTATAAAACCCCAAATCAAACAGATTTTTTAAATGAAAATGATGTTATGAATCTTAGGACTTAGTGCCATAACTGAGAAAATAGATTGTATTTATTACTCTATAGTTCATACATATGTCTGAATCTTTCTTGCTATATCTCATTATTCTTTTTGTAATTAAGTGATGAATTTGAAATGGCTTTATTGTAAATGCCATCAAGTAGTGCAATTTTACAGAATGGTTTCTCTTTCTCTTTTCACTCCAACTTTTGAAACAACTTTTTTTTTCCTCCAAATAATCAAATTAACTTTTTGGGGCCAGAGTGATGGCACAGAGGTGGGGCGTTTGCCTTGTACGCAGCCAACCCGGGATAGACCTGGGTTTGATTCTTGGCATTCCATATAGTTCCCGGAACCTGCCAGGAATAATTTCTGAGCACAGAGCCAGAGTAACTCCTGAGCACAGCTGGATGTGGCTCCCAAAAAACAAAAAAAAATTAACTTTTTGGGGGTGGGTCATACCCAGTGGTGTTCAAGGGTTACTCCTGGCTCTGAACTCAGAAATTACACCTGGCAGGGTTGGGCAACCATATGCGATGGTAGGAAACGGAACGCAGGTCAGCTGCTAGCAAGGCAAATACCTACCCTCTGTACTATCACTCCAGCCCCTAGTTTCTACTTTTCAATGTAGTTTCCAAGTACAATCTTGTCCCTTCTGAGACTATGCTCAGCTTTGAAGAGCTTTAGCACAAATCTCTTTCTCTCTGTTATCACTACTGAGATACTGTGTGTTTTAAGCAAATATGTCTCCCAGTAAGACATTTGAAATTGCTGGTGGCACTGGGGAGATAGCTCGAAATGTGGAGTATAGCATTTTATGTTTGAAGACCTGAATTCAAACCCTGTTCCATATAATGCTAGGTGTAAGCCTGATTGCCCACAGCACCACTGCTTTTGAAGCATCACCAAAGAGCTCCACCCCTATTACAAAACAAAACAAAGAAAGAAACAAAACACATTTAGCCCATAGGGCAAGTTTTTTGTTTGTTTGTTTGTTTTTTACTAATTTTATTTTCCACAACTCTTTTTGTTTATTTTGTTTTGGGGCCACACCTGGGGAGACTCTCAGGGGTTACTCTCTATGCTCAGAAATTACTCTTGGCAGGCTCAAGAACCATAGTGGAGGCCCAGGATCTGGTCAGCCATGTGCATGACAAATGCCCTACCTTGTGCTATTGCTCCAGTCCCTATTTCCCATAACTCTTAATATAAACCTTCAGATATATAGTAATGTGCAGTAAACGTTATTAATGGATAAGAAAGAAGTTAAGTAATCTAAGAAAGACATTCTACGAAAGGTCTTTATTCCCAGAATCTCAAATTATACCACTTCCTTTAACAGAATACTATACTATTGTCCTGACTTTGCTTAATAATTGATGGAATTGTTCAGTTCACCCCCTATTTGTACTACAAATGTGTTTCAACATGTTAAAAAAAAATCAAAGGAAGTCTTTTTGTCAGTTTATGCAGAATCTTTCTGAGTCAGATTATGCCTTCTGTAATGAAGCTAGTCTCCAAAATGAAAGGAATGTTGGAAATAAAATGGATATTCTTTATAGAATAATTAGCCATGATTATTATCATGGAAAGAAAAGGAGGAGAGTTGTGTTAATGTCAGACTAGACTCTAGGGCAATGGGAAGAAAATTAAATTAACGCTTCTTGCGGTCAGTTATATTTAGTTAATTCAAGATAAATAATCCATAGTCGCTGCTAATATAAAAGAGCAGGCTTTTAATGCCTCTCTTATCTTCTACTATACTGCCCTCTCTGTCACCATATCAAGAACACTGGAGATCAGGACCAGCCACTAAAAGGAAAACTAGGAAAGGAGAGAGAAAGATACATAGATATTGGGATAAAGTCTGAGTTTGCAAATTTATGATATATAAGAAGCTTGAGCTGGAACCTCATGGCATGTGGACAGGGGAAGAAGGGAAATGGAGAGACAGAGGAATTAAATAAAGCAGGGTTGTCAAGAGACTGTAAGAAGGATTTAGGACAATAAGGACATCTTTCTGCATTATGTTCTTTAAACTAAACAGAGCAGGCATTCTCTCTTACAACTCTTATAATTCCAGAGGATATGATTACTAGGTAGGGTTGAAAGTCTTAGCCAGCTAACTCTCCTCTGAGCATGAGGATTGAATTGTTTAATCACAAGGCTGTATAAATTTCCATTATTACTATATATATATTACTATATATATATATTCCATTATTACTATATATATACAGACCGAAGATGATAGTGAAACCCTACTCAAAATTGTCACCATATGTGCTTCAGATGACTCGGTCACTCTTAATTGAGGTAGAAAGGATTATAGATAACAGGCAATTTCCAAAATTTGTGGGTCTATTCATTTTCCCCAATTTAACTATGGATGCATAGT
Organism: Suncus etruscus; assembly: GCF_024139225.1. Lineage (NCBI taxonomy): Eukaryota > Metazoa > Chordata > Mammalia > Eulipotyphla > Soricidae > Suncus > Suncus etruscus. Next base: position 4,385,196 of record NC_064867.1, read on the forward strand.
ACTAAAAGTATATATGAAAATATCTACTAAAAATCTCCATTGAACATAGTAAAAGGACAGTATAGTCTCTTTAACATTCATTGGTTAATTTTTTTCTTACCTTCTACAAGTAATCATTCCTAATCAATTTTATCGTTAAGAGATTTAGAGAGTATATATTATTTATGACAAAACCTAAAAGACTTTCTGGTCAACTATAACTATTTATCTTTCCTAGAAATTCTGATAAAAATTTGCTAGAAATTGGGGCTGGAGAGGTAGGGCGTTTGCCTTGCATGGAGAAGGATGGTGGTGGTTCGAATCCTGGCTATCCACATGATCCCCAAGCCTGCCAGGAGCAGTTTCTTAACGTAGAGCCAGAAGTAACCTCTGGGCGCTGTCAGGTGTGACCCTCCAAAAAAACTTGCTAGAAATTATTTATATTGGCCATATGATTTGATAACTACTAATTTATTATATCATACTGAAAATATTAATGGTTAGATGAGTTTAATGCATCACATATAAATTGAGGGCTACTGAGGAGTTTTGGTAAGAAGAGTAAAATCTTGGTTTGTCCAATTGGTTAGCGTTTTTTTACTACATGAATCAGAAGCAAAAATAAAGTAAAAGTTAGGTGTACTTTAACATGACAACTTAAGTTGTAATGAATAGATTTTGAGTGAATTTTGAGTGAGCTGAAGTAAAATATTACTCCTGAACTAAAATATTTAATTACCAGTGTATTAGCAACTGTTCTGCATTATCTCTCTTTATTTTATTTTATTTTTTTTTTTTGGTTTTTGGGCCACACCTGGCGATGCTCAGGGGTTACTCCTGGCTGTCTGCTCAGAAATAGCTCCTGGCAGGCACAGGGGACCATATGGGACACCGGGATTCTAACCAACACCTTTGGTCCTGGATTGGCTGCTTGCAAGGCAAACGCCGCTGTGCTATCTCTCCGGGCCCCTCTCTTTATTTTTGAATATGGATACTTATATAGCTGTAGGACAATTATGGGAACAAAGCTGCTAGGATTGTTGGACAGAAACTTAAAGAGCCTGTAACAAAAGTTACTTGCATCAATTACATATTATAGTATATAATTATAATTATGTATATATAAATATATATAAATATGTATATATTGGTGAATGTGTGTGCATTTCTGTATATACCCATCCATTTACAGTATTATAGTAGAAACATTGACCTGACACGAGATGTATAATAAAGGAAGTGGTATTGGAAATTGGAAAGATGGCAAACGTAATGTGCAGGGAGAAAGCATAATATTTTAATCAAGTAGAAGGTTGGCATTTATTGAACCTGCAGTTCAAGAGTAATTAAAATTAAATTAAACTTTATTTAAATTAAATACAATATTAAGCCAGAGTGGAAAGAGCAAAAAATGTTTGAGAGTCTAGCAATGATCATAATGAATAAAATATTGATATTACATAAACTTGATTATAGCATCAAATCTCTCATGCTGCATTACAGTTCCATGGGGGACAGTTCTGTTGAATGTTCTGATTTATCAAGAAAACTCCAGTTTTCATTTCCTGTGTATTTTTTCTCATAGTAACTATACTTGTCCATGTGAGTTTCTTTGGCTATGAAGCATTTGCAACCGTGAAGCAAGCATGATACATTTTTGAACTTTGGGAATTTTTGCTTTTTAGAGTTCAATTGACATTTTAGTGAGACTTCTAAATGATTGAACATTCTATGGGGGGATTACAGCTCATAATAGATACTCCAATCCCAGCTACATTGGATGTTTGTATGATTGAAGAGCCACTCAGCAGAGTCTATCCGATCTGCAAAAAACATAAAAAATTGTTCATGATTTTAAGCTCTCAAGTTTTGGATAGATTCCAGTAGATAAGTAAAATAAGAACTAAATACACCTACTAACATGTCTTATATTCCTCAGATGAAATCACCTACAAAGGCTGATATGACTAGAGGCAGTTCACGTACTCTGCTGAATCTTCAGCAGCACAAAGTCCCAAAGCCCTAACAAATGTGACCCTTATAGAATAATAAAATAATAAAATAATTTGAACTGGTTCAAAGATTCGGTTTAAACATGAAATCATATGTTCATGTTGCTGTAATATTTAATCAAAATTGTATTTAAAATAAACAACACTCAATTTGGCTAAAATAATGACCATAAAAAGATATCAATACAAAAAAAAAGTTCACAAAATGTTAAAAACAGAGACAAGCCACATATCAATTTTCAAGTGATGGTAAGGGGTCTTTGATTTAGTTTTTATAAAGTATTCCAGAAATAATTACCATATTCAATTTTCATAAAAAAAATCTTGAATTTATTCTCCTTATCATTTTTCTTTATTTATCTTCAATTTCATTATAAAATATTCTGTGTAGGCCACGAAATAAACATTTTAAACTTTAAAATCATGATTTTATTTTTGTGTGGCTCATATCTTTTCTTCAGAGACATTTTCTACATATGTTACTTTCTTTAAAATTTCTCACTTTTTTTCTTTAAAGACTATGTTTTTACAACAAAAATATCTTGGGCTTATAAATAATCCAATTATTAATAAATTTTCTTTTCTTCCATGCTTGTTTTAACCAGAACTTATTAGTCCATCTAGAAATATTTTATTTTATTTTATTTTATTGGAGGGGATGTTGGGAGGCTCTCAGAGGTTACTCCTGTCCTGCAATCAGAAATTATTCCTGACAGACTCTGGGGACCATATGGAATGCCGAGAATCGAACTCGGGTTCATCCTGTGTTGGTTGTGTGCAAGGCAAACGCCTTACCGCTGTGCTATTGCTCTGGTCAGTCTATCATCTAGAAATATTTTACAGCAGGAATAATTTGAGGAATCAAGATCAAAGAAAAGTCTTGGGTCACTACTGCATGGGACATTGAAGCCAAGCTTTATGAATGACTCTTACAGTGCCCCCCTAGTCAAAGCACTGGCTAAATTGTTCAGTTTAGTCTTTCTCTCTGACATACTACAGCCTGCAAACACCTACAGACACTAAAATTTAATTATTAGTCCAGAATCTAATGAGCATTTACCTTTTCAAACTCAGAAGGGAAATAAATTCAATAGGCTGATTGACTAATATTTTGCTCTTAGTCCTCAATCTGTTGTCTTTTCATTGCATTTTCAGGAAAGAGCAAATATCTGTCATTACATTTAGTGGACATCATCCTGTCCTTTTCATTGTAAGTCAATAATCAGTATGCAGCACTACTTCCATTAGGAGATCTTTCTTGGTTAACTTGAAAATGTATTTTCCTTTTTATTCTGTAAATTTTCCCCTTGTGACCTCCATCTATATCACCTTAACAAATTTATTCCTTTATGGCATTTAATAGATGATGCACTTTAAGCTCTGTCTTAGGTTATATTTTGGGTTCATGATCTCTTATTAAGCAATGACATGGTCATTACTTTTGGTCTAAATGCTATGTGTTAGAATAAAGATTGTTAAAAGCCCCCAAGTTTTATTACTAATATAGATTCCTTGGACAACTATGTCCAACTATATCTATATAACACTTATTTGTATTTCTCAATAGATTTCCAAATGCATGCATTTATATTTCCTAAATATCCTACAAATATTTGCTTGTTTTATGTGTTATCTTTAAACTCAGTGTTTCTAAATATGAATGTAGGTTCTTCCCCTCAAACTATTATCTTTTTCTATTGATACCTATTTTAGTATAGAATCATCATTAATTGTGTAGTGAAAGCCAGAGAATTCCAATTCTGAGAGTTGATCTTAATTTCAATTTCTCACACACTTATTTCTCATCCTTAAACCTCACTTATTTATTTTACTTTGAAAATATTTTCTCATTGCAGTCACTTTTATCTATCTCAGCAATGAAGCAACTTCTTTTTTATACTTTTTAGTTTCCTCCTGATAGTTTACCTTCCACGCAATCTTGTTTTCCCTGATCTATTTTTCAGAAAACAGTCAAAATGATTTTTATAGGCTGCAATCACTTGCCCAGATAAATTCTGTATATTTTCTGTGGCTCATGTGATGAGCCCAAAAGTTCATGCCACATGAGAATAAGATGATAGCAAAAAGTGAAGACTTTGTACCTAGATAAAACCTGCAATCAAAACACAGCTCCACATACCTATGAGTGTGACTGATGAATTTTATGGTAGTTCATTTTTAATATTTTAGAAATTAAACAGAGAGAAAGATCCTAATGTTTCCATAAGGCTACTCCATTTTACTTTTCCACCTACTGTACACAAATTTTTTCTTTTTCTCACCAATGCTTGTTTTTCTTTGCATTTTTATTTGATTTTTTTTTGTTTTATTTGTTTAGAACAGGCCCTTCTCCTAAATGAAATATCTCATTATGGTTTTGATTGCATCTTAGAAGTACAAAGTGATAATAAATGGTTGGAAGTGAAAATATTGGGCAAAGGAAGTCAATTGGATAGGGCTAGCTAAATCTTTAGTAGTAAGCAAATTGCGGTATATCTATTGAGCTGTGAATTCTTAAAACATAAAGTATTGTAAACCAATTGTTTATTAATTTACATAAGAAGAAAAACTCTCAGTTTCACTAAACAATACTGAGATGTGTTTCTAAAATGCAGATTTCTATATCTGAATTAGAGCAATAGAGTTTTATTTGTAGATAAGTGCCACATTTATGGGAATTCTCTGTAAATGTTAGCTGAAGTAATTTTTAGCCATTATAAACTACTCTATGACCCTTTTCAACCTCTTCTAATTTAACAGTTCTTTACTTTGTTCTTAGGGCTATAAATATATTGTCAATGTTTTTGTCAATAAAATATAGCCTTTTACAATTTTCTGAGGCTTCATACATGAGTTTTTTCCTTCATAAAAGTCTACTTCCTTTACCCAACTTGCATCCTCTCACATTTAAGATTTTTGATTCAATTTTCTGTTAACAACAAACAAACAAATATTGCTTTGAGATCTGATTGACATGATCAATCTTCTCTAGCAGTCTATATCCAGCCTGCAACTGCTGTGAGGGACAGCTGTAAAAAGCAGGTAGCTGGGTCCAAGAGATAGTAAAGCAGGTCAGATGTTTATATGCAACTGACCTTGGTTTGATCCTTATTACCACACGTGGTCCCAGCCTAGAATATTCCTCTATTTCTGAGGAATCATCTGAAGACACACATATGTATAAATACAACGTGAAATTTCAGAGACATATAAAGAGCTATTCTACCAATTTACCATAATACCACAATACCAATCTACCATAATAAATAGATATATGGATGCCCACACAAGAAAAGTTGCGAGAACTTTCTGGGATGAAGAAAGCACATTTTCCTTTAAGAACTTAAGCATAAAGAGTGATGCATTCAGAAAAATATCTTAAAAGTTTATCAGCAGTGTTTTTAACAAGCCTCCAAAGCCCAGTTTTACTCGAAACCCGAGAACTTGGAATTACCCTCTCTCTGAGGTACTTGGTTGTCATTTCTTATAATGAGACAATCTGTACTTTCTAGGACCTTACACAGTGAGACTCTATAAATTCTGTAACAGGCAGAGTGTGGAAGTGTCTCTTAATGGCACCAACAACTACCATTTCACTGTCTGGGATCTGCCAATATGAGATAATGTTGATAAACTACACAGCTTTCTGCGAGTCATAAAACGAGAGAGCAAACAGAGTTTAAAAGCTGCAACTAACTTTTTGTTGCATGCAGGGCCAGAGGACAGGGAACTGGGTGAATCAGGAGGCCTTTGCCAATTTATTTTCCCTAGAAATGGTAGCATGGTCCATGCTCCCGAATCAGAATAATCTTTGTAAATCAGAATTAATAGGACTCTGCTCTCCTTGAGCAGGTGATCGCACCCCCTTCTTGCAGGCTGGCATGCCTCGAATTGCAGCTGGAGCCATCTGGACTGCTGTCAAGAACTCACCTAGAAGCTGAGTTTGGATCACAAGGCAATTGCAGGGCTCGCTACAGCAGCTTAGTGTACACTGGAGCACTCCTCATAAGTCCCTTCCTCCTGCCTGATATGACAACATCCACTTGGTTGCAACAATAATGAAGGGATCTAATTGACCAGGCCATCTGGTCTTGCTGTTCAAAGAAACAACAACACAGCAAAGCTAAACAATGAGATCTCTGCAGAGGTAACTGCTCCAGTTAGATGTAGGAGAAGTAACTTAGTTATATAGAATGTATTTCCATATGAAAAATATGCATTTTTAACAAGATAGGACATGAGTTCTATATGTTGTCCATGCTTGTTTATGCAGGTATCCATGTATGTATGTATTTCTAAAACCCTGATTCCTTTCTTGGTGTCCTTCAAATAGTTCAAAAAAGCAAAAGTTGTGTGTCATTGTTACCAGTATATTTTGTCTTCCTTGAGTTCTTGAGAGACAACTCTGAATAACAATATTCTAGAGCTCCCATAAATATTAAAGTGCTTGCAAAATTATAAGAAAAGAACCTACAGGATCTCAGCGTGTTGTTCAATATAATTCTTGAACAAGAATATAACAAGGAAAGTGAAGCAGGTTAGGCGAACCACATCTTCCCTCTCCAACTGGGAAATGAATTATTGGTATACAATAAAATCAAGAGATGGGACTTGAAGGACTTCTGCTTTTAAGATAAGACCTTTACTATAGGCCCAGAGAATATCCAGTAGGAACAAAGGCCAGGACATGAATATCAAAGACTATAACTACCCCTGAATTTTCCCCCTGACAACCATTGTATAAAGCAATAGGACTCTTAACATAGGTAGAAAGCCCCATGTGGAGCAGGCTGGGAAAACCTTATAAAAGTCAACTTTTCAGCAAATAGTACTAGTTCTCCCCAGTCACTTTCTTGGGTAGTACAGAGAAAGTGAGGTAGATAGAAAGAGGCAAATTTCCTTCTCTGGGCTGCTTTTCTCTCCCATTTCTCACAAATCACCCCAGGAACCTCACCAGTATCAGAAGGGAATGTCTTTTTCTTTCCTTGGAAGCACTTCCCAGTTCCTCCTGATTCAGTCCCTTTTTTTGACAATAAGAAAATCTTTTGTATTCACAAGACTATAGGAGGAATAAAATGTAACTGAAATTTTGTGTAAGCCAATCTTTCATGGTGGCCTTTCCTCTCATATATTTGTCCAGAGAAATTTCCTGCTTATGTTTGCAATACAATTGCTGTATCAAAAAATTCAAATGCTTTTAATTTTATTTGACTCTAACCAAGAGAAAAATAATTCAAGACAATGCAAACTGTTACCACTAAAGTTAGAAATCATCTTGTGAAATTATAGTACTAAATCCTAGAAATCTTTTAAATGATGGTTTCAATCAGCAAACTTAGAAAAACCTTAGTAAAGTTGAGAGATAATATAGACAGTCCATTTTAAGAATATGAAGTTGCATACCTTTTGATGTGGTTTTGTGAATGATGATACTTTTCTTTTAAAGGCCAAAACAGGTACAAATTCCAGTATTCTCCATATCAAGGATGTCTCAATAGTTGCCTTGCTTAAAAAAATCCGAGTCAACATTTTAAGCAAAATATAGTTTTTTTTCAGAGATTACTCAGTAACCAAGAAGAAATAGAAACTTCTCTTCTGTCAAGGTAGATATTTTCCTTTTTCACTCCTTTTTCTTTTTCTATTTTATTTTTTTAATAATATTTTTTATTTAAACACCTTGGTTACAAATATGATTGTGGTTGGGTTTCAGTCATATAAGAGGACACCACCCCCATCACCAGTGCAACATTCCCACCACCAATGTCCCAAATATCCCTCCTCCTCACCCCACCCCCACCTGTACTCTAGACAGGCTTTCTACTTTTCTCATACATTCTCATTGTTAGGATAGTTCGCAATGTAGCTATTTCTTTAACTAAAATCATCCCTCTTTGTGGTGAGGTTCATGAAGTGGGCTGTAACTTCCAGCCATCTTCTCTTTTGTCTCTAAAAATTATTGCAAGAATGTCTTTCATTTTTCTTAAGACGCATAGATAAGTGAGACCATTCTGCTGTCTCTCTCTTTCTCTCTCTCTGACATATTTCACTCAGCATAATAGATTCCATGTACATCCATGTATAGGAAAATTTTATGACTTCATCTCTCCTGAAAGCTGCATAATATTCCATTGTGTATATGTACCACAGTTTCTTTAGCCATTCATCTGTTGAAGGGCATCTTGGTTGTTTCCAGAGTCTTGCTATGGTAAATAGTGCTACAATGAATATAGGTGTAAGGAAGGGATTTTTGTATTGTATTTTTGTGTTCCTAGGGTATATTCCTAGAAGTGGTATAGCTGGGTCATATGGGAGCTCGATTTCCAGTTTTTGGAGGAATCTCCATACCGCTTTCCACAAAGGTTGGACTAGACGGCATTCCCACCAGCATTTGGATAAGAGTTCCTTTCTCTCCACATCCCCGCCAGCACTGCTTGTTCTCATTCTTTGTGATGTGTGCCAATCTCTGGGGTGTGAGGTGGTACCTCATAGTTGTTTTGATTTGCATCTCTCTGATGATTAGTGATGTGGAGCATTTTTTCATGTGCCTTTTGGCCATTTGTATTTCTTCTTTGTCAAAGTGTCTGTCCATTTCTTCTCCCCATTTTTTGATGGGATTAGATGTTTTTTCTTGTAAAGTTCTGTCAGTGCCTTGTATATTTTGGAGATTAGCCCCTTATCTGATGGGTATTGGGTGTTCAAGTTAAACTCCTAAGGCCATCTGCCACCCCTCTTACGTAATTGTTAACTCTGGTGCTAATGGAACGAGTACAAGATGCTTTTGAAGATACAAAACAAATCTGAGCAATTCTTTGGTGATGTAAGGGGATCTTCAGAGAATTTTGAGGCTCACTGGCTGGGTTTCTGATAAGAAAATGACCCTTGCATCGCTTCTCAGAAGTGACCTGCCTACTGCCTAGGGAGACTCTTCAAGTCAAGTATTAGACCTTTGAATATTAGCAGAGTCACCGCTAACAACTCCTGACCCTCTCCATCCACACATTCTCCCTACATTAGAGATTCTTGTACACAGTGCTTTATTATTTACTTAATATTATAGATAATTTTTTCTCAGACACTTAATGCTGTAGTTATGATTAAAAAATTTATCTCAGTAATTTTTCTATCATCGTTTTATACATTTTATAGAGGCCAACTTGTGTTTTATATATAGTATAAATGTTATATATTTGTATGAGCCCAACAAATTACATTCTAATTTAAAATTTTTAAACACAGCAATCCAGAATAATAACCAGCTTTCTGCCTTCTGAATATAAGGTCATATCTAAAAAAGGAAGAAAGGTTGCTAAAATATCAAAAATATTTTTCTCTGTGTCCTTTCTGAAATAAACGATGCCATGTATAAAAACATGCAGTTCGTTTTGGGAGTCCATTTGGCTGTTTTTCTGGAAATAATTTATCATACTACTTTTATCATGAAGAACTGTCTTTTTCAGAAATAGTTCTTTGTTCAAGGGGAAGCTCTTCATTTCCCATGTCTGTTAATGGAAAGTCTTTTTGTCAGTTTAGAAATCGCCAAGCACCTGGTGATTTGTGTAGGACAGGGTAAATATTCCCCATACCCATCCCTTCCCCACAATTGAGTAGAACAGGTGAAAGGGATCTGCTATTGTTTTCATCATTTGCAAGGTCCTCTTTATAGGAAAATAGAGAGCTGGCAGGATTTGGGTTGGGAGAGATTCTTTTTTTCTTGAGAGGATGATAGCATGCCCAAAATTATGGAAGCATAAAAGCTGCAGGTTTTCTATAATGGGCACTGCTCAGTATTATTAATAACTGTGCACAAGGCACTTTTATGTTGGCAAGTGGCTTCAATCACTTTTATCACATAATAGCTGCAGAGGTTCAGTGAGCTCTTCAATCTCTTCACAAGATTGGGTCCCAAGAACATGTAAAATTTTAAGAGGAAGGGAAATTCCCAAGGCTCATTCAAGAAATATTTTTGAGTTATTAATACAGAAAATATTTTATATACACCTATGGACTCCTCAGTATATCCCAATAGAGATAAATCAGTGAACTAGATCCAGTCTTTGAATTATTTCATTTAATCCTCACAATAACCCTAGGAAAGAATGCTATTATTATGGACATTTTACAGATGAAGAGAAGATTTACATAAATTAAAGAAATTTGGCCCAAAGATAAATGAGCCTAAACTTTAATCTAAGTATCTAACTTCAAAACTTACATGCCTATGGTAACCCTGTTTGATACAAATATATCACAGGGAAGGGAATTGTTTGATACAAGTCATATATCACAGGGAAGGGAACGCTTTATCCGTCTTGTATAATTTTTTGACACAGAGGCCCAGAGACTAGAGTATAGGATAGAAACTGAAAAGGTCTCATGCAAAATCGAGCCTCCATTCTCTTTCCCTGACGTTATGTATCGACAGCACTGCCTTCTAGAAATTGAAAATGAAAAGGAGAAGGATGATAGAAATGAATAAATTAGGGCACCTAAAGAAAAGTCAACTTAATGTTAAGCAGATTTTGAGAAACACTAAATAATCTCTAACAGTGCCGAGGGAGAAAAAACGAAAAGAACCAAGTTATAATCTCATGTCAAAATGGATTCAGAAGTTGATTTTGAAAAAGATTGCGTAGGGTAAAAGTGATAGTTCAGTGAGTTAAGTGTTTGTCTTTCTCCTGGCTGACCCAGGTTCAACCCTTGACACCCCAGATAAGAAGTCCCTGAGCTCACTAGGAGTGATCTCTGAGTGATTAACCATGCATTGTCCTGGAGTTATGAAGGAGTAACACAAATGTGGCCCAAATGAACAATCAGAAATAAAAAATAAGCTGAATAATTTCAATGATACATTTAAAAAAATCTCACTAAAATAGTTGATATCTGTGCTAATGTTACATTTAAAATTCAAAAATTAGGAAAGGCAGGATGTTCTTCAAAATTAAACCCATGGAGGAAAGAGGCAAAAGGTTTCATAGGAATTAACAATTTAAGAGACATGAAGCTGCATTACTTGGCTGGCAAATCTTAGTAAGACTTCAAAAGAAATTCTTAGCTTCTATTTTGCTTTATTGTGCCTTATTTGTGCAGGTCTACCCACTAATTAAGCGCGTGTTACTTGCCACAATTTTTGGTAAATGCCTACAATGACATATTCAACACTCACAATTCTAAGAAATTCTATTCCCTTCTTTTGTTTATCTTTTTTTGTTTCATTGTCTTTTAAACTAAAGGAGAATAAATATAAGCAATGACATAGCTTTGAAGCTACCTTAGTTAGAATTGAGAGTCCAGATTCTTTTGGTGAAGCTAGCTAGAGAGTGACTTGATAGAATAAAGCACATTCATGTGACTTAGATAATATCCCTGTCTTTTATAACCATTTTCCGAAAATTTTGGGGGTACCCTTAATAACCCTTGGAGAAATGCTGAGTTTTACCTCAGATCTTTTAGTATCACCAAGGGCCTTCACAAAAATTAAAATTAAAAACATTGAAATATAACTGACAAGTAATATTATATTAATTTTAGGTATATAATGTCCAACATTATACACACATTGCTTTTTTCTTTATGTTCTCATTGCACTCATTTTTTTTTATTTTTCAATCATCCTAGCCAGGAGTGAGATAATATAGCTCATGACATTTTGGTTTACATTTTCCTGATGATTCCTAATGCTAACCAATTATCATGTTGCCCTCACTATGTTTTCTTGAGAAAGATATCTTATAGACCCTCTGTACACTTTCAATTTTACTTCTATTTTCCTTAGTCTACTTTTAAATAGAGGCTTTTTAGAGCTTACTTTCTTATTGATAGAATAACATATATATATAAATGTATTCATGTTTATTTGACAGTATATTCATATATAATATATTCATGTTATTCAATAGTATAACAAATATAGTGTTTATATTATAGTACATAGGTATATAGAATATATGGTATTGTATTAAATAGAGGTTGGAGAGATAGCACAGCAGAGGGCCATTTCCCTTGTTGCAGCCAATCCAGGACAGGCGGCTGTTCGAGTCCTGGCATCCTTTATGGTCTCCCTTGCCTGCCAGGAGCTATTTCTGAGCCGAGAGCCATGAGTAACCCTTGAGCTCCGCAGGGTGTGACCCAAACACCCCCCAAAGATAGTATTAAGTAGTATAAACATGAGTATGTTTAGGATCTTCTCAAATATATGCTTTGCAAATATTTTCTAGTAAATTTTCTATTTTACTGAAAAGGAAATTTAATATGAAAATGAAATGCCTTTTCTTGGGCTGGAGTGATAGCACAGTGGAAGGCATTTGCCTTGCATGTAGTTGACCCAGGACAGACCTCGGTTTGATCCCCGGTATTCTATATGGCACCCCAAGCTAGGAGTGATTTCTGAACACAGAGCCAGGAGTAACCCCTGAGTGTCACAGGGTGTGGTCCAAAAACCAAAACCAAAAAAAAAAAAAAAAAGAAAGAAAAGAGGAGGGGATGGGAGAGATAGCATAGTGGTAGAGCATTTGCCTTGTAAGCAGCTGATCCTGGATGAACAGAGGTTCAAATCCCGGCATTCCATATGGTCCCCCTGTGCCTGCCAGGAGCAATTTCTGTGTGCAGAGCCAGGAGTAACCCTGAGCACAGTAGGGTGTGTCCCAAAAACTGAAAAAAAAAAATCAACTAATTTTGTTAATTAATTACAATATATATGAAAAAAAGAAAAGAAAATGCCTTTTCTAATACAAATTTTTTCTAGCATATAATAGTATTGTTTATTTTTGTTTCATTGCCTTTTCTAAAACATCCTTGTTTAAACCAATTTCAGTGAATTTCCCTGTGTTTTCTTTTGTCTATTTAAAGAAAATACTTCACATAGTTGATCATAATACATTCGTTTTCAGGTAAGTGAGAGCAAAGTTATTTTTAAAAAGAATGGGAAAAAAGTTAAAAAAAAAAAAAGAAAGAGAAGAAAGTTAAAAAACAAAAACTACAGTAGTAGTATACAGGATGCAGTAGTATACAATATATAACTTGTGAAAATTATTGTATCTTCAATGAAGTCGTTTAAACAATGGCAGAAGGTTTGGTAAGCTTTTAGTGTGTTCCTGTAATTATGACATCAAACAAATGAAGTTGTCCAGAAATTCAAAGCACCACTACTGATACTGAAGGCTTTTATGGGTGTATTCTCAGCTGCCAGTCCTTCTGGAAGAAGGAAGATACAGGGGAAGGTGCCCCCACATGCTACAAAAATATCTGGTGATATTGACTCAAAATCCAGCTTAGATTAGTGACCCCAAAGAGATTCATAGAATGGCGATGAGGCAGAGCCATCAGGAAAATGGTGAATTTGAGTGAAGGATGCAGCAGCCATTTCTTTGGCAGGATCTAAGTTTGGCCTGCCCTCTCCTCCTAAGAAGACCAGGTTTTTGCTACATGGCTGGTATACACAGGATTTTTCCAGATTTGGTGGTTTATATCTCATTTAAGAAAAGACATAGTCTATAAAGCCAGACCAGTCTGGACAGGGCAACTACATTTGTGAGCATGTTTATAACTGTGTGGCTTCCTGGAAAAAGTTAAATATGGGGGAGAGTGCCAACACTCACTCAAAAAGCCCTGGGGACGTCAGTCTAAATACTGGCAAACCTAAAGTTGAATCAGATTGGCATCCCTGAAAAGAATTATAGAAGGATGATGAGGCAGGGCCATTGGCAAAACAGTCTCTGGATGATGAATGCAACAGGCATGGCTCCAGCAAGCAGGGGCTTAGTCTGCCCTCTCATCCTTAGATGGCTATTTTTCTGCTGTGTGGCCAGTATGCCCATGATATTCCATGGTTTGTTTTACATCTCATTGGAGAAAAGAGTGAATCTATGGAACTGGCCCGGTCCTAACATGGTGACTGCATTTGTGGGCTGGGTCCTTCCTGTGTTTTCTTACAGAAATCTTATGGTGTCAGGCCTTGCAGACAAGTCTTTAATTCATTTCAGTTTATTTCTATTTATGGTCTGAGATAGTAGACCCTTTTTGTAAGTGCATATTCACCATTGCATCTATGTTTCCTCCAGTCTCTCTTTTTATTTCCTCTTTCCATTTCTATACTTCCCTGACCTTTCCATTCTTGATCCGATGGTTTTTCCATCTTTGATAATATACAGTCCTTTGTATACCACAGATAAGTGAGACATATGACATCTGTCCTTCTAACTTCCTTCATTTAACATGATATTTCCATCCTCCAGTGTAACCCAAGTGGTAACAAATTGCATGAGTCCATCAGTTCATTGATCCATTGTATATTTATACCACACATTGATTTATTATCCAGTCATTTCTTTCTTGGACATTTGGGCTCATTCCATTGTTTAAGGAGCAATTGAATATATATGTGGCCTTATTACCCAACTTACTTTGAAGACTATTGGGAGGGTAATATTATCTGAGTGTGTCCAAAGCTTACTTCTGGTTTTATGTCTAGGGATAACTTCTGTGGTGCTAAGCATAAAACAGTGCCTACTGCAAGCAAGTCAAATGTCTTAACCCAGGTACTATCTATGTTTTATCATTAGCATAACAGCAAAAAGAATATCACTTTTAGCTTTATAAATACTCCTATTATGTTAGGTGTTTTCTTTGCCATGGTTTAAGTTCCACAATTCTATCATCTTTGTTTTGTATTTTAATTCAGTTCTCCAGTTACTACTAATATTTCATATGACTTTAGTTGTCTTAAATAGGATGCTAGAAATAACCATGCACCAGTCCTCTTTCTAAAGATATAGCATTTACACTAATGTCACAGCATGTCTTCCCCAGCCTAGCTGTAGTCTCCAGACCCTTAATAGACTAATACTAATTTACTGGTAATGATACAAGTAATATAAGATACAAGTGATATAAATTACAAGTGATATACAAATTTAAAAAATACAAAAGATTTAAGTGAGTTTATATTCCAAGTCTAAAAATTTTGTGTTAGTCTACATGCTGTATTTCTTATTTGGAAAGGACACTTTTTAAAAATTCCATAAAGCCACTTGTTTGCTATAAATTGAATTTTGTCGAGTCATTTTAGAAAGGTCAGGCTGTAACACAAAATCTGTTGGAAAATAAGTCCTTTTGGAAAGGTAGAGACATAAGTTGTGACAAATTAATTTTAAAAAAGCATGGTAATTTCTGAAATGTCTCTTGCCTTTTGCTCTAAAATAAAAGGTGTGATTATTTTTATACCTGTACTTGCAAAGTAATAACTACAGTAACTGTCTTTAGGTCATAGAACTTTCTAGCTGGCCATAATGTTAAGAATTCACATCAATTATTTGAAATGTTCACATTTGGCTACAAACAATTGTAATGTTTTTAAGAAAAGAGAGGCAGAAATTTATTTCTCCTTCACCAATGAGTTTTGGTTTCAGGGGAGAAAAAAATAGCATGGTTATAATAAAAAAGCTTATATTTTTTATTACCCTCTAATGCTGCAACACAATAAGAAATCTTAACACAAATCTCTTCAATTCTGCATTTCTATTCATATTTTAACATGATTCATATTTAACTTTTTTATTTTTTCCTTTGTTTAAACATCTTGATTACATATATGATTGTGATTAGGTTTCAATCATGTAAAGAACACCCCCTTCACCAGTGCAACATTCCCACCACCAATGTCCCATATCTCCCTCCATCCAACCCCACCCCCACCTGTACTCTAGACAGACTTTCCAGTTCTCACATTCATTCAAATGATTATGGTAGTTCTCTGTGTAGTTATTTATATAACTGCACTCACCACTCTTTGTGGTGAGCTTCATGAAGTGAGCTAGAAGTTCCAGCCTTCCTCTCATTGTCTCTGAGGATTGTTGCAAAAATGACTTTTATTTTTCTTAAAACCCATAGATGAGTGAGACTATTCTGCATCTCTCTCTCCCTCTGACTTAATTCACTCAGCATGATAGATTCCATGTACATATATGTATAGGAAAATTTCATGATTTCATCTCTCCTGATGGCTGCAAAATATTCCATTGTGTATAAGTACCACAGTTCCTTTAGCCATTTGTCTGTTGAAGGGCATCTTGGTTGTTTCCGGAGCCTGGCTATGGTGAATAGTGCTGCAATAAATATAGGTGTGAGGAAGGGGTTTTGTATTGTATTCCTGTGTTCTTAGGGTATATCCCTAGGAGTGGTATAGCTGGATCGAATGGGAGCTCAATTTCCAGATTTTGGAGGAATCTCCATATCGCTTTCCATAGAAGTTGGACTAGAAGGCATTCCCACCAGCAGTGGATACTATTTCCTTTCTCTCCCTACCACCAGCACTGATTGTTCTCATTCTTTGTGATGTATGCCAATCTCTGTGGTGTGAGATGGTATCTCATCCTTGTTTTGATTTGCATCTATCTGATGATTAGTGACAAGGAGCATTTTTTCATGTGCCTTTTGGCCATTTGTATTTCTTTTTTATCAAAGTGTCTATTCATTTCATCTCCCTATTTTTGATAGGATTAGATTTTTTTTTGTAAAGTTCTGTCAGTGCCCTGTATATTTTGGATATTAGCCCCTTATCTGATGGGTGTTGGGTGAATAGTTTCTTCCACTCCGTGGGTGACTCCTGTATCCTGGGCACTATTTCTTTTGAGATACAGAAGCTTCTCAGCTTAATGTATTCCCATCTATTGATCTCTGCTTCCACTTGTTTGGAAAGTGCAGTTTCCTCCTTGAAGATGCCTTTAGTCTCAATGTCATAAAGTGTTTTTACCGACATGTTGTTCTATATACCTTATGGTATCAGGTCTGATATCAAGGTCTTGAATCCATTTGGATTTTACCTTCATACATGATATTAACTGGGGGTATATGTTCGCTTTTTTGCAAGTGGCTAACCAGTTCTGCCAGCACCACTTGTTGAAGAGGTTTTTCCTGCTCCTCTTAGGATTTCTTACTCCTTTGTCAAAAATTAGGTAATTGTATGTCTGGGGAATATTGTCTGAGAACTCAAGCCTATTCCACTGCTCTGAGGGCCTATCCTTATTTCAATACTATGCTGTTTTGATAACTATTGCTTTGTAGTACAGTTTAAAGTTGGGTGGGGGGGAGACAGAAAGAAATAACAAAGCTGAAAGCAGAAATCAATGATGTGAAACACCAAAAACAATCCGAAAGATCAACAAAAGCAGAAGTTGCTTCTTTGAAAAAATAAACAAGATTGATAGACCATTGGCAAAACTCACAAAGAAAAAGAAATATGATAATCCATATTAGAAATGAAAAGGGGGAGATCACAACAGATATTGCAGATATCCAAAGGTAATCAGAATCTACTTTGAGAAACTTTATGCTACTAAAGATGAGAACCTAGAAGAAATGGAAAAATTCTTGGACACTTATAACCTTCCACATTTAAGTAAGGAGGATGTAAACACCCCCATCACTACTGAGGAATTGAAACTGTAATCAAACATCTGCCTAGAAATAAAAGCCCAGGCCCAGATGGATTTCCTAATGAATTTTTTCAAATCTTTCAAGAGGAGCTACTACCAATCCTAGCCAGGCTCTTCCATGAATTTGAAAAAATGGGAACACTTTCAAACAGCTTTTATGAAGCCAACATAACCTTGATAACAAAACCAGATAGAGATGCCGCCAAAAAAGAAAATTACAGACCAATATCCCTGATAAATGTTGTGCAAAGATCTTCAACAAAATCCTGGCAAATAGGATCTAATGCATCATCAAGAAGATCATACACTACGACCAAGTAGGTTTCATCCCAGGAATGCAAGGATGGTTTAACATCCGTAAATCTATCAACAAGAAGAAAAATAAAAATCACATGATCATATTAATAGACTCAGAGAAAGCATTTGATAAGGTCCAACACCCATTCTTGATCAAAACTCTCAGCAAGATGGGAATGAAAGGAACTTTTCTCAATCTAGTTGAAGCCATCTACCACAAGCCAATGGCAAATATTATTCTTAATGCAGAAAACTAAAAGCCTTTCCTCTAAATTCTGGTACAAGACAAGGCTGTCTGCTCTCACTACTCCTCTTCAACATAGTACTGAAAATTCTTGCTGTAGCGATCAGGCAAAAAAAAAAAAAAAAATATCAAGGGAATCCAGATAGGAAAGGAAGAAGTCAAACTCTCATTGTTTGCAGATGACATGATACTCTACTTAAAAAAACCCTAAAGACTCTACCAAAAAGCTTCTAGAAACAATAGACTCATATAGCAAGGTGGCAGACTACAAAATTAACACACAGAAATCAACGGCCTTTTTATACACCAATAACGACAGGGAAGAGAAGGAAGTCAAGAAAGCAATCCCATTCACATTAGTGCCACACAAACTCAAATATCTTGGAGTCAACTTGACCAAAGACGTGAAAGACCTATACAAAGAAAACTATGAAGCCCTGCTCCAAGAAATAAGAGAGGACACACGGAAATGGAAACACATACCCTGCTCATGGATTGGCAGGATTAATATCATTAAAATGGCAATACTCCCCAAAGCATTATACAGATTTAATGCGATCCCCTTAAAAATACCCATGACATTCTTCAAAGAAGTGGATCAAACACTTATGAAGTTCATCTGGAACAATAAACACCCTCGAATAGCTAAAGCACTCCTGGGGAAAAGAAAAAGCTTATACTTTTAGAGGACAGAGATGCTAATTCATTCAGTCTCATGAAATAAGCATCTGATCATTTTATTTACTTGTATTTAGCACTGTAGGATTAAACATTTTTGAAGATAAAGTAAGTGTGCAAAGATGTATCAACTCACAAAGTTTACTTTCTTGAGAATAAACAAAAATCTGAAATTGGAACACACCAATTAATAGTTACATCCTGCATTATGCTTAAAGTTGATCTGAACTCTGGAGAATGTTCATTATATTTTGATCCATCTTTTCTTGCTTCCATTCTCTTCCTCCCTCCTCTTTTTTCATAATTCTTCCTCCTTCCTTCCTTCCTTCCTTCCTTCCTTCCTTCCTTCCTCCTTCCTCTCTTCCTTCCTTCCTTCCTTCCTTCCTTCTTCTTTCTTTCTTTCTTTCTTTCTTCTTTCTTTTTCTTTCTTTCTTTCTTTCTTTTCTTTTCTTTCTTTTCTTTCTTTCTTTCTTTCTTTCTTTCTTTCTTCTTCTTTCTTTCTTTCTTTCTTTGTTTCTTTCTTTTTCTCTCTTGCTGTCTTTCTTTCTCTTCTCTCTTTCCTTCTTTCTTTCTTTCTTTTTTTTTCTTTCTCTCTTTCTTCTTTCTTTCTTCTTTCTTTCTTTCTTTCTTTCTTTCTCTTCTTTCTTTCTTTCTCTCTCTCTTTCTTCTCTCTTTCTTTCTTTCTTTCTTTTTTCTTTCTTTCTTTCTTTCTTTCTTTCTTTCTTTCTTCTCTTTCTTTCTTTCTTTCTTTTCTTTCTTCTCTTTCTTTCCTTTTCTTTTCTTTCTTTCTTCTTTCTTTCTTTCTTTCTTCTTTTTCTCTTCTTTCTTTCTTTCTCTATCTTTCTTTCTTTCTTTATTTCTTTCTTTCTTTCTTCTTCTTTCTTTCTTCTTTCTCTTCTTTCTTTCTTTCTTTCTTCTTCTTTCTTTCTTTCTCTTTCTTTCTTTCTTCTTTCTTTTTCTTTCTCTCTCTTCTTTCTTTCTTTCTTCTTCTTTCTTTCTTTCTTTCTCTTTCTTCTTTCTTTCTTTCTTTCTTTCTTTCTTTTCTCTTCTTTCTTTCTTTTTCTTTCTTTCTTTCTTCTTTCTCTTCTTCTTTCTTTCTTTCTTTTTTCTTCTGTTTCTTTCTTTCTTTTTCTCTCTTTCTTTCTTCTTTCTTTCTTTCTTTCTTTCTTTTCTTTCTTTCTTTCTTTTTCTTTCTTTTTTTTCTTTCTTTCTTTCTTTCTTTCTTCTTTTTTCTTTCTTTCTTTCTTTTCTTCTTCTTTCTCTTCTTTCTTCTTTTTCTTCCTTCCTTCCTTCCTTCCTTCCTTCCTTCCTTCTTTCTTTCTTTCTTTTTTCTTTCTTTCTTTCTTTTTTCTTTCTTTCTTTCTTTTTTTCTTTCTTTTTCTTTCTTCTTCTTTCTTTCTTTCTTTCTTTCTTTCTTTTCTTTCTTTCTTCTTCTTTCTTCTTTCTTTCTTTCTTTCTTTCTTTCTTTTCTTTCTTTCTTTCTTTCTTTCTTTTTTTCTTCTTTCTTTCTTTCTTTCTTTTCTTTCTTTCTTTCTTTCTTTTCTTTCTTTCTTCTTTCTTTCTTTCTTCTTTCTTCTTTCTTTCTTTCTCTCTCTTTCTTCTTTCTTTATCTTTTTTTCTGTTTTTTTTTTCTGACTTTCAAGCAATGCCCTTCTTACTCTAGCAATCATCTATTTTTTTACTTTATTGGTTTACTCAACCATTTGTTTTCTGCACATACTGGAAAATCTGATGGTACTCCATTCTGTCAGACAACTGTATAGTTCAATATTGTGTCCTTAAATGACTTTCTTTGAATTTATGGATATTGTTGTTATCTGTATCCAACCATTTGCATATTCATTGTTCTCTGATTAGAATGTTGTTTTTCCACACATTCTTCATTTAGCTAATGTCTGATGTCTCAGCATTTTACTTTATCATCATGTGCAAATTCTGAACAATTTCTCTATATCATCCCCAGATGAAAGTTTTATGAATTTTCTATATTGTCTTATTGTAATTTCTATTTATGCTTCATAGCACCAGTTAAGATGTATAATTATACTTATCATTTTCTGTTGACTTTGTCTTTGTATCCACAACATTGCATATTTTTCTAAGAGCATGACATACATATTTTGTTTTAAGAACAAAGCAATCCTTTCCATTAAGTTACCCAAAGCTTAATAGCACTTTCAATGCATGAATATGTAAAATAAAACATATTGCTTAAATACATTAATAAATAACACAATCTAAAGTATGTAAATTATATAGAGAAATATTTGGGGGCAATTGTCAAGTGTTCTCAAATGCATTGGTAGGGAAGTAAATAATGACAGAACTAAATATCCAAGCTGAAGTCAATGATAATAGAATAAACTTTAAAAATATAAACTTAAAGGGACCTGTTACACTGGCAATCCAGGGCACAAAAGGCAATGGTATAGGTTGCATTCTGGGTTCATTGGTGGAAGGAGGTTGACACTGGTGGTGGGAAGGGCCCTGACACATTGTATATCTGAAATTCAACTGTCAAGGATTGTGTAGATCACAATTGTTTCAATAAAAGAAAAAGGAAAAGAAAAGTAAGTGATTAAGAATTCATTGGTGGCCAGAATGATAGCACAATTGTAGAGTGTTTTCTTTGCTAGAGGCCTACCTGGGTCAGACATGGGTTCAATCCCTGGCATCCCCTATGGTCCTCTAGGCCTGCCAGGAGCAATTTCTGAGCATAGAGCTAGGAGAAACCCCTGAGCACACCGGATATGGCCCAAAAACAAACAAACGAACAAACAAAAAAACAAAATAAACTTTCAAAATGTTAAAAAAATTAAAGAAATCACTGATAGCCATTTCTTAGAAATAGTACAATCTTATATGCAACTGAACCAGAATTAATCCAAAGCACCACATGAGGGCCCCTTAGGAAAAAAAGAGATAAGTTCTAACTAAAATGTTCTAAAAAAAACTTCATTAATCTACTGAGATCTGAGATTCAATTACAAGTAATATTTTACTCTGAAGTACACTTAAGCTGAAAGAACAAGGGCTCTTCAGTCTGTTGTCAGAAATCTATATTTAAGTAAGTTGGACGAATTTAGTTAAGTCAAGTAAATCTTCCAACGCTACTTCCTATGTGAAATAGAAGCTGAGATTAAATAAATGGTACAATATTTTGGGAGACTTATTCAGCTCTTGACACATGGTAGAGGGTCAATATACAACAGTAGTTCCCATTATATTGATGTTATAGTGCCCCTGCCACAAATTGGTAATGTAAATCAAAGAATAGGGAAGGGCAGGAGAACGAATAAGTGGGGAGTTAATACTTGAGTGGAACAGTAGATGCCTCAAGGAAGGAAAGGATCCTGTTTGGAAACACTGATATTCAGAGTTTTTCCCTGCGCTTAGTGAGCAGTAGTGTAAAACTTCTTTCTTGTTGAGAAAATAAAGGGATCTCAGGTTTCTCTCTTGCTGACCCTGCAGCTGAGTTGGGGAGAGTTTAGAAAAGGAATAAACAGGGGCCGGCGAGGTGGCGCTAGAGGTAAGGTGTCTGCCTTACAAGCGCTAGCCAAGGAAAGGACCACGGTTCGATCCCCCGGTGTCCCATATGGTCCCCCCAAGCCAGGGGCAATTTCTGAGCACGTAGCCAGGAGTAACCCCTGAGCATCTAACGGGTGTGGCCCGAAAAACCAAAAAAAAAGAAGAAAAAAAAAAAGAAAAGGAATAAACCATTTTGAGCTTTTTTGGAAGGTGGTATTGGGTAAAAGATACTAAGGTGACATCAATTTGTGGGAATTT
Source organism: Suncus etruscus (assembly GCF_024139225.1). Taxonomy (NCBI): domain Eukaryota; kingdom Metazoa; phylum Chordata; class Mammalia; order Eulipotyphla; family Soricidae; genus Suncus; species Suncus etruscus. The sequence goes on from NC_064867.1 coordinate 4,407,620, forward strand.
AGAGGGAAAAAATAAGGTTTTTGAAAATAGTTCATCAGAATGCTTTTTGCTAAATTTTTTTTAACAATTAAATGAGATGATTTCAGAGCTTAAGAATAAGGGTGGATTTCCTCCAAAGAGCTAAATCATACTGGAGCAATATGTCAAACTCATCAAAAAATTAAAAATTGATATCCATACAATTTTCCTATTTTATGAAATATATGAAATATATAAATATGTTATTAGTCAAGTATAAGTGATCTCCAATATTTACACATAATTTAAATATGTAAGTACTTACTACTGGAAGCAGGAGATAGAATGAGAGGAATACATTTATCAAAAATTTGGGGCTGGCGCAGAGGTGCTAGAGGTAAGGTGTCTGCCTTGCCAGCGCTAGCCTAGGATGGACCGCGGTTTGATCCCCGGTTTGATCCCCCGGCCTCCGATATGGTCCCCCAAGTCAGGAGGAATTTCTGAGCACATAGCCAGGAGTAACCCCTGAGTGTCACCGGGTGTGGCCCAAAACCAAAATAAATAAATAAATAAATAAATAAATAAATAAAATTTATCATAAAACTACTTTCCTCTGCCAGAAAGGCTTCTATCCATATCAATATTTGCATTTCTACATCTATAATTTATCTTCTCTATTGCTTATCTATATTCTCTCTATCGTTCAACAATTGCTCTAAGAGTTAATTATTATGATACATATCTCAAATTGAGGTAGTGCTTTTGCGAAAATTTTTATTTATAATATTGCTGCATATACCAAATAGTAAAAGTATTATAGCATATTCAGTAAGATAGGATTCAAGTCTTACTACTATTATACCATAGTATGACAACTATACCATACTCAATACAAAACAAATAACCAGATACATACATGAATCAATCTCTTTGAATGAATAACTTATCAAATAAAACTTAATTATGTATTTCATCCCATGTTTATTAATATACTTAAGGAGGAAGAGCAGTAGTACTGTGGGTAAGGAATTTGACTTACATGCAGTCAACCTGGATATGATTCTCAGAACTCATATGGTCCCATGATTCTCAGGACTCATATTGTCCCATTAGAACAACTGGAGTGATCCTTGAGTGCAGTCAGGAATAACCCCTGCACACTGCTGGGTGTGACCCCGATTTTTTAAGGAAAAAATATATGGTGAATAGGTAGTCCAAAATACAAAGAGAGTTTAGGTTTAAAACTTTTGGGAGACTTTAATATTAATTATTTAAGGACTATACCAATTAAATCAACGTTTAATTGTTTGGTAAAGTATGACATGACTATTCAATTAAAATAATATGTTTGATAAATAATGCCTATATAAAACTTAGAATAACCTGTTTAAATATTAAATGAGAAAGCCATTTATACAATTTTATGCAAAATGAATTTAAGAAATATTCCCCTGAAATATTCAGAGAAGAAATATAGGGAAAGCAAACTAGATTCTGTAATTTGAGGAAGACAAATCTAGTTAGAGTTAATTATCATCTTAAGTTTGAAAACAATAATAACCATGAACTACTTTTATAGTAATTTTATTACTATTATAAAATTACATTATGTTAAAATCAGCTTTGGAAAAAAACCAAGAAATTTCTCAATTTAAATTACCAATTGCGTTAGGACTTGGTGTTAGCAGACTTGTCACTACTCTAATTTCTGTGGGATTTCACATCAAAGTTTCCATTTATATTGAGAAGTTCTGTCCTTGGTCAGCAATATTAAAAAATTCTGAGTTAATTAATCTTGGGAGTATTTATTAATGCAATACATGTCAGAACACTTAATAAAAATCACAAAAAATTTGCAAACCTACAAAGTTGTAACTACAGATACTCTGAAAATATTCCCAAATATTTTTCTTCCTGGAAGTCTTTGTATATTAAGTAATTAGAACACCAATTAATTGTTAAATCCTTACTACACTGTCCAATATTATGGTAAGAATATATTTGCATGCATAAGCAATTTTGCTATTTCCAATAATATTATGACTTGGCATCATTATTATTTCTCCTCCATAGATAGAGAAGAATATCAAGGTTATCAGTTTGCTCAAAACTACATGACTGGCCTGGGGTTTTTTGCATATTATCTGATGATGCTTTTCAGAAAAATAATGTTCTATTTAAGACACACCAATACAACTTTCTTAACTAAAATCTTTCCTTCAGATGAATATTTTTAAACTACCCTTTTTTATTCTACAAATCTAAACTGATGTTATCTCCAGTAAGATAAAATTTGTATTGCTCTAACATTAGAGGCAGGTCGTATACTTATTATTCAAAACAAATGTTTAAGCCAAAGAGTATTTCTGACATTTTAATTCATTATTTGTGTTTAATAGAGAAAAGGGATTTGAGTACTGTTGGAGATAATTTGATTTGTGCTTTAGGTAGCAAATGTAATATCAATCATCTAAACATCTTTCTAAAAATTCTTTTCTAGATATTTGTTGCCAAGATAGAATGAATAAACAAAGTAAAATTTGAATAGCATAGTTTTATTCCATTGTGAAACACATATGGTCAGATTTGAGAGAAAAAAATAATGCAGTTTTACTTTTTCAAAGCAAATAAAAGAATTCTGTAAGCTCTAAAAATTTAAATTTTCTTTGACATTTAACATTATCATTTGTATTCACAAAATGTGTAATTGTTATATTTTACTATTTTTAGCAAGATAGTAAATTAAAAATATTATTCCTTTTAATTTTAGTTTCCACAAATAGTTAATATCCATAAACAGATTTTGTTGCATGGCTACAAAGGAAAAAGGGCAAAGCTGAGGCTTAAAATTTATAGTGTAAGGATTTATTCTAAAATCAAAAGATGGAAATAGTTCACTAGAAACTACTCTATGAAATATATATATAAGAGTTTGCAAATAGGGGCTGGAGAGATAGCATGGAGGTAAAGCGTTTGCCTTGCATGCAGAAGGTCGGTGGTTCAATTCCTGGCATCCCATATGGTCTCCAGAGCCTGCCAGAAGCGATTTCTGAATGTAGAGCCGGAAGTAACCTGAGCATTGCTGGTGTGACCCCAAAACCAAAAAAATAAAGTTTGCAAATATTTGGCTTAAGTAATGACTGACATTTTCTGCAAATACTCTTTATGTAATACTATCTAGAGATATTCAGTTAAATCAAAATTTATTTATATGCCTATACAGTGATAAAATTTGCGAAATAATTCTGAACATAGAGCTTGCTCTATGGTGGAACTGAGTCATCTCTATTTCAGAGTAGAAAACAATTCTTGAACCTTTTATTCTTGCCTTCATGTAAGTATGATGTTACATAACATGTTTATATGTTTTAATGGCTAACACAACGCTTGCTACACTGTAAATATTAAAATCAGTACCTCCTCAAAAATGCCTCAAACCTCCTACCATACCAATTCTGGGATGACCTAAAGTCTACTGATTGGTAGATGGCATCATTGGGCTGTCTTTTACAATAATCCGAAATTTCTATTTCATCTTGATTATGCCTAATACATAGTAGGATTTAACAGCCTTTAGTTAAATTTAATCAGTGAGAGTGAGGACTCATAGACAGTTTATGGACAGAAAAAGAAGCAAAAAGAAAGGGAAATAATACAGTAAAAATTGTAAAAGTGGAGAGAAGAAAATATGAGACAAAGAAGAAAAGGAGAATGCAGAAAGAAGGAAAGAATATGGTAAAAAAATAAAAGCTGAAAATCCAAGGACATGTGACCCATCAGAAGTTGGACTGTTATATGTCTGGTTCATAGCAGAATGCACAAAAATAGTTACTTGTAATGTATGAGATTTTAATTGCCTTTATCTTGTAGCTTCATTCTTGGTAGTTTATTATTATTATCATCTTCGTTATTGCTAACTAAGGTATATTTTTTTAGCTAACAACGAGAAAAGACTTTTCCCTTTTACAAGCCCCCAATTACTGAATTGGTTTTGTAAGACATAAGTAATAAATTAAAAAATTAAAGAAACAGATAATATATTTAACAAAATAAATTGGTTTCAACTCAAGATAATATTAGCAATTGGAATCCATAACAGGTTTTCGAGTCTTTTGTTGGTGAAACCATAACTATTAAAGTTTTTCAAAAGTATGTGAAAATTTGGTCCCACACTGTTAAAACAAAAAAGCCTATACAAGTTATAAATATGACTTCATGTTGATATTCTACCTAGGGCAATAAGTCTCTTATTTTTTAAATATGAAGATAATTAACAGCACTGACTTACATAAAGTTCTGATGCCTATGTTATTTGAGTTACAATCTATGTTGGATTATTTAGTGTTGGTTTTAAAATTTACAAAGTGACAAACACATGAAAAACTAAAAATTTATTTAATATAAAGATTGGGAAGTAAAAGCTCTATTTTTTTCTAAAAAACATAATTATTTTCTGTACTATATTCATCTTTATATGTATTTAAAATACATATTCATGGACAAAAGAACAGCATTGACAGAAACCAAACATACCCCATAGAAAATGCATGTATATTTTATTTAATTCAAAATATGAATAACAAATTAAATATGTTGAGTTTTAGAGGTTATTATTAAATGAATATCTTAAATACCGTTCATTTCCACTTATCAAATAAAATTTTAGCAACTACGATATAATCTTAAGATATAATGTAATTATATAAAGTTTCTAATAGAATGAATAATGGTCATTTCAATCTCAACTATGGTATGGCAGTGTCAAAAATGTAAAATGCAAAATATTGTCTATATTTGACAAAAAGAACGTTTAATAGACTAAAGTGATAGTCTTTTTTACAGCTTACTCCAAATAGCAGTACATTATATTGTGCAGTACTTTCAAGCTCTATGTCAATGATTTGGCATGTTTTCCTGTCAGTTTGAGTCTCAAAACTATATTCATAATAAAATTTGCTGAATCATGAATAATAGAATTGTTGATTTTTTCCCTAAAATATTCCACCTAGAAAATATTGCTGTTTTAAAAAATAGTTAATAAATAGTAGTTCAATATTATAATATTCATCAAATATTTATTAAACAGTGGGCTTATGTAGAACTGAACAAGGTATGTGCACATCCAATGATTCATAACTTGTCATCAAATCCTTCAGAAGATTTGATTTTTCCTCCTCATCAAGACAACATATCTAAGCTGGAAAATTGACAAACATAGGTCACACCAAAGTGAAACTACAGCACTGTTCCAGGCTCATCTCAAACACAGCAAGTATAGTTTGATATAACAAGTACATATAGTTTGGCACGAAGGAAACACGTGTATTTCCAACAATTAATTGTGGGAATAATACTGGGTGGAGAAGGCTTGAGCGTTGACAGCTTCATTAGAAAAAGATTTTTTTCGGGCCCGGAGAGATAGCACAGCGGCATTTGCCTTGCAAGCAGCCGATCCAGGACCAAAGGTGGTTGGTTCGAATCCCAGTGTCCCATAGGGTCCCCCGTGCCTGCCAGGAGCTATTTCTGAGAGACAGCCAGGAGTAACCCCTGAGCACCGTCGGGTGTGGCCCAAAAACCAAAAAAAAAAAAAAAAAAAAAAGAAAAGAAAAAAAAGAAAAAGATTTTTTTCATTTTCCTCTGTGTATTTCTAAATATTTTACAAAAAATTATCCACACATTGTGTAAATAAAATAAAAATATTCCTTTAAAATGAGAGAACATGTTATTGTTTAAAATTTCGTTAGGATTTCACTTCCATTCTTCATTCACTTTGACATGAAATAGTTGTGCCATTTATAAAGATTTTTATTTTCTCAGTTGCTTTATATAACATTATCATAGGCAGATACTAGTATCCCTAATTTACAGATGACATCTCAGAATAGAGAGAAGATTGATTCTCCCAAAAATATATAGACAGTAAGTTATAAACATAGTCTGTCATTAAAAAGTTCAGTAGTTTAGAGTATCCATCTTTAATGTAGAAAAAAAATAAAAGCAATACTTATAACAATACCATGGTAGTTACTAAATCTAGGGTTTAAGGGATTAAGGTGAAATTACATAAAGTTTAAATTTGTAACTACTAAATAAATCCTTCAGATCTAATACAAAACAGGCAATATAACAATACTGTGATATGAACTTTAAAGATTTTATGAGTGATATAGATCTTATTTATTTTCCCAACACACAGAGACATACCCAGGATTACTATGTAAAACAATAGATCTGTTAGGGCATACTACATGGACATATTGAAATGCATACATCAAAACAACACATAGGATATCTTTTTTTGGGGGGCAGGGGCACATCCTGTGATGCTCAGGGGTTACTCCTGGCTATGCACTAGGAAATCGCTCCTGGCTTGAGGGACCATATGGGATTCCAAGGGATTGAACCGCAGTCTATCCTAAGTTAGTGTCTGCAAGGCAGACGCCTTATTGTTTGCACCACCACAATGGCCCCTTAAACAACACATAGAATATTTTAAATTTACTGTTAATATATATCAATTTTATTTCAATATTTTTAAATGAAGAGGAAAAAAGAAAAGCAGGCATTGTTTAAATCTCCAGGCCTCTGGGTTTTTCAAAATCGATATTTGTTTTTCAAGCTGTTTCAATATTCAACAGTGTCAATCATAGTAAGGTGTTAGAGTAGTGTGTAAAAGGAAAACAAAATTTCATTTCTGTTGAGTTAAATAATAAAAACAATATTACTGGAATGACCTCAGCATTCATTTGACCCTTTTAGAAGTCACCTAAAATTTTGCCATGAGGTAAGTTAAAAAAAAAAAAAAGAAAACAAAGAAGCCACTTAGGAAATTAGTTTGCTTGGTGTGATTTAAAAATCTAACAACTTTAAGCAACAGTAAGGATTTTGTTTTAAGGTCAGGGCATTCAACTGCCTGCTATTTTTAGTGATCTAACTATTTGAATATTCAATGAATTATTCATAGCTAGAATGAAATAACCATACCTTCTGGTTGGTATTTTAAAACAATGACATTTTAGAATGTTTGCTACAACTAAGAATGTGCTCTACTGGTCGTACAGCAGCAATTATACCAATTTCAGCCTGTCTTTCAATAACTGAGAAGTGAGCGTGCCATTTTGTCAGGAGAATGTTACTAACTCCCCAAACAAATGACACTAAAAAAAAAAAAACACATGGGAAGCATTATTTTATAAATAGGGTAATCACCATCATTATTTCAATTCTTATGCTCAATCTCAGATATGGCCCTTTAAAGTCACCTGTTATTGTAATTTTTAACCTTGAAAGAGAATCAGAAGATACTGAGAAAAGTGGATCAGGGTTGGAAGATGGTTTTGGAAATTATATAGCATCCATCTTTCCAATTAGTTTTTAGCAAGCAGCTATAATTAATATATTGAAAGGAGCTCAACACCTCAGCAATGCACTTTATGTTCCAAATATAGCAGCTCTGCATTTTAATGAGGCTTTTTATGAGACAAGAAAGTCAAAGAAAAGGTGTAGGGCTGGGAAAGGCCTTGGTAGATGCATAGCATAGATAGGGATTTCATGGGATGAGAATGAAACAGATTTTGAGTGAAATAGTTATTCCCTATAAAAATAACGCAAACTTAAAATATATACACTTTAAAATGGTTTCAAAGGCTAAAGAAATAGTAGAGTAGATAAAGTCTGCACTTCATATAGTCCCTTGAACCTTGCCAAGAGAGATTCCTGAACACAGATCCTGAGTACAGGAAAATCCTGAGCACAGGTGTGAGTGTGTCCCCCAAATTTATTGATAATAAATAAAAATTAAAATGGTGATAAAAATTATCAGCATTATTATATAGGAAGGATTTTAAAAATGGGAAGAGGGAAGGAGAATGTAAAATAGCAGGAAAAAGCTAATCTTGAAGGAACTGAAGGCTCTGTCAGACATTCCAAAAGTCACATTTCCACTTCACCTTGAAAATATGACTGTAACACTTAGCCTGTTAGTTTTTTCTCACTTGTAAAGAGGATGCTCCAAAGAATTGGGGGAATTGATTATATAAAGATGTATCTGAACAATATCTAGAGGACAAGAATAAATCAATAAATTTTTATTAAGCTTCTCTCCTCTCACTAAAAGCAATTTCCATGACCTGAAATCCAATGCGGTCAGCATTTATGCATTTTATTTTAAAATAATCACTGCAGCAAGTCTATAGGGGAAGCTATTCTCTCTGTTCTCTTATCATTTGCTGTATTCCTGTAGCTTCAAAGTAGGCTCATCATTCCTTTTTCTTTGGTCAAAAGCCTAGACTAGGAATTTTGTAAGGGAAGATCCAAAAGTCTTAAGTATCCAAACCAAAGGGTAGAAAATAGCAAACAAACAATCCCTTCTTTAGCAACAATCAAGAGTTGGATTACAGAGTAAATCATCTGAAGCCTTCTAACATCCTCAGAATAATTACCAAATTTTATCAATGCATAATTCTTTTGTATCCCTTTTCATTAGTAAATAGGAACTGCCACTGTACTGAATTTTTCAGTTATTAAATATGTAAAATTAAATATGAGCATGTTGTTCAAGAACACAATGTTTTAAATAAGGATTGTTGAAAAACTACTTTAGGAAACCCAAAAGGTTTTGATCTTTCATAAGGATCAATTGAAAAATCATTGTTCATATAGAGAGCTTTGGTCTCTGGATCCAGACTGAAGTTACCTACAAATTAAATGTCATTGATTTAATAAGAAAATCTTATCTTTGGAATTTCAGTGATCTCAGTTTTCTATACTAATGACCTCCTCATTGCATTATATCTACATTATAATACATTTTTAATGAAACTATTTTGCAGGTAGACATTACAACCAAGATAAATTTTCTGCACAATGTTATCTCAATTTAAAAAAAAACCACACAATTTCTGGTCGGAAACTCGGTCAATCTGCCAACACCGATAAGGTGAGGGGGCAATATCCCATAGGCCACCATCACCCCACTTTTACAGACCCTTTCTTACAAGGTAGGGAAGCAGGGGAACTAAAGGAGTGGTTCAAATTCGGAAGGTGTGGAAACAGCCCCTTTCCCTGCCATCTCTGTGCCTCAGCCATATCTAGGCAGAAACTTGGTTCCTCCACTGACACCTACAAGGTGAGCAGGAATGACACTAACATAGACCCCCCACAAGCCACTGTCACCCCAACTTTGAGGAATTAGCTGCCTGCTTCTCAAAAGTCCATCCCTTCCCTAATCAGGAGAGAATAGGAAGATCTGTATGTACACATTCTGGCCATAATTCTGCGGTGCTACAACCCTGCTGACACTCCAGTCTATACCAGACAGTTCTAGGCAGACAAGGTTCAACTTCTTTCTGCCTTAGATAATATATAGACCCCAAACCAAAAGAAAAACCTAACAAACTAGATTGTAACATCTCTACCATTCTTGGGGAAAGTTGCATACCTAGAATAAATATACCCTAAAAGAGATTTACCTCCAACCACCTCCTCATCAAACAAATCAGTATAAAAAAACACACACACAAACACTGAAATTTCACCACCTCAACTCACCCAATGCAAAGAACAATATGGAAACTAAGGAAGACACCAGCAGCTAGGGACATGGAAAGAAGTCCTAGTCCTCCAAAAGCAATGAACTTTATAGATGAGGACCTAAAATCAGCATTTAATGTCTTAGCAACGGTACTCAAAGAGTCACTAACAAAAGAAATTAAAAAAATCCATAAATGAGCAATTCATCCAACTCAAAGTAGAGCTCTATCAGAAGATGAGAGAGTCCATACAAACGAATCTAAGGGAACTATAAAACATGATAGCAAACCACAATAGCAGAATCACACACATAGAGAATCTAATGGATGAACTCAAAGATAAAATGCTCTCCAAAAACAACAAAGAAGACAACAAAGAAATGAGAGACAAGGGCGCGGAGAGATAGCACAGCAGTGTTTGCCTTGCAAGCAGCCAATCCAGGACCAAAGGTGGTTGGTTCGAATCCCGGTGTCCCATATGGTCCTCCGTGCCTGCCAGGAGCTATTTCTGAGCAGACAGCCAGGAGTAACTCCTGAGTACTGCAGGGTGTGGCCCAAAAACAACAACAACAACAACAAAAGAAATGAGAGACAAAACACTTTAAGAAAAGGTAAGTTACTTAATGAACAAAGACAAAATAAATAATCTTCAAATTGTAGGAACAATGCAAGGGGAGGAAAAAGGAAAAGTGGAAGAGCAAATAGTGAGGGAAATAATTGCAGAAAATTTTCCCAACCTCTGGTAAGAGACATATGCACAAATCCAAGAGGAGAAAAGAGTTCTGAATAAAATAAACCCTAATAGACCAACAACACCAAGCACATAGTAATTCAAATGGCAAAAACAAAGATAAAGATGAATTCTTTAAAGCAATAAGGGATAAAATAAAAAACACTCAAGTACAAAAGAAGGATTATAAGAATCAAACCAGATCTCCCATTTGAAACAATTCAAATAAGAAGACAGTGGAATGACATATTTAAGCTACTGAATGAAAGAAACTTCCAACCTAGAGTTCACTTCTCAGTGAAACTCTCATTCACAGGGGAGGAAACACTAAACACATTCTCAGAATAAAAACATGTACTATTTACGTTAACCAACAAACTCTAAATGTATTACTCAGCGATGAATTACATAATCCAGAAACCCAAATGTAACAACCACAACCCTAAGCAATATAATAGCACAACAATCCTCTCTGTCAATAATCTCCCTAAATGTCAACAGACTAAACTCCCCATTAAAAAAAGAGAGGGTTGGATCAGAAAACAAAAACTGAATATCAGCTGCCTGCACAACATAGGCTTAGAATAAAAGGATGGAAATAAATTATTCAAGCCACTGGAAAACAAAAAAGCTGGGACAGCCATACTTATGTCAAATTGCTTTAATCCCAAGAAAGTGCTCAGAAAAAAGAAGTTCACTACTTATTGATCAGGGAAACATTAGACCAGAAAACTACTAACTCTGATCAGCATTAGTGCTCCAAATGTAGAGCCAGAAAAATATGTAAGGTATTTGCTCACAATAAACATATGAATGGAAATTTGATAGTACTAGAAGACTTTAACACACCATTATCACCACTAGACAAATTAACTAGGCAGAAAACAAGCAAAAACATGAGTCCTAAATGAAAAACAAGAATAACTA